>NC_068990.1:92800261-92833727 GCF_001194135.2 Octopus bimaculoides | reverse complement strand
CCCCCCCCCCCCAGTCTGTCAAACAATGAACAGCCCAGACTTGGTTATCATAATGGATGGGCAATGCTTGACTATTGCAAGTGTATGCCTGGGTTTGTAGCTTGAGTTTGGTAAGCACCAAAGCAGTTACCGAAGTCTGGTGCAGGTTTCTGCCTGGCTGGCCCTTGTCAAACTGTCCCACCCATGCCAGCATGATGATGAATCTGGTGTTTGGGACTTGACACAAAATTTTGGTGGAAGTTTTAATTTAGCTCGTTTTAAAGCAAGAAGTTTTATGTCCTAGAACTAGGGTTGGTCCCAAGAAGGCTGGTATCAGAAGAATTAAAGAAAGCATTGGGATCTCTCGATCTCCTGCTACTTTCGCTATAAATACAAAGTGTTTTGTTTGAAACAGAAATTAATGAAGATTTAGCATCATTTTACTTCTTGTAATTAATCTCTAATATTTTTCTTTCTTTTATTTTAGCACAGCATGTTGTTGCCATTGGTAACAAAACTAACAGACATCGTTGAAAAGAAGATAGTCACAGAGAACTCAATGGATGATTCTTGTATTGTCATCTGCCAAACAGCAATGTATTCGTTGAAGTTACTGTGTCGTCATCTCACATGTGATGCAGCAACCGAACTGAAGAAGGTGACTAGTAATATTTTATTAACATTCCCACTGAAAAGCTGTGTAATTGCCTGAGTCTGAAGGATTGGCCACTTTTGGACAGTTTCCCTAACACTAGGACAAATATCTACTGTAGTGTTTGTATTTTCTTGATGTTATTTTCAGTATGTTTTATTGAGACCTATACTGCATTGTTACTGGTGCAGTAACTGCATTGCAGCTGGTGCGGTAACTGCATTGTTACTGGTGTAGTAACTACATTGCTGCTAGTGCACTAACTGCATTGCTGTTGGTGCAGTAACTGCATTGCTGTTGGTACAGTAATTGCATTGCTGCTGGTGCAGTAGCTGTGTTACTAGAGCACTTGTTGCATTATTGGAAATGTGGCCTCTTTAATGGTGCATTAGCTGCATTATTGGCACACTAGCAACATTGGTGATAAGTAGTTACCTGGTTGAATTGTAGCAGCCTTACTGGTGCTGAAGCAATTTTCTTAGAGACATACTGACTTGCAGTTGCAAATTTTGAAGCAAGACTATAAACAAGTCTTGCATAAATTATTGCCACATGCAGTACGGGTGTCACAGATTGTTGCAGCTGATTAGATCTCCATGCATGTGTCCTCTAACTATATCTCTCTCCGCATCATATCAGTCCATCTGTAAGACATCACAGCTAAATGATCAATCAAGTGAACACCTAGGTTGTGAACCCCTAGTCTTATGACAACTACTTTCTATTCAGTTATCATCTCTGCTACCCTTTTATCGCCCTACACAAGCCCACCCTTGCTACCAGATTGCCACCCTGCCCAAGATTAAGTTTGGTCCTGTGTTACAACAACCACCACCACTTCCTGGTCCCATGTTGCCAACCTACTCAAGAGTGACCCTAGTATCATGTTACCAATCCACCCACTGAAAACGATTCCTGTTAGAGAGTTCACATGTAAATTGAAGTTTCCACTCTAATTTCATTAAACCCTTCTAATAATAATGAATGAAAGATTAAAGAAATTTTGAGGTCCATATTTTTATGTATAGCGCTTTATAATGTTTTCCAAAATCCTTTGTGTTTATACCAGTGAAACCATTTTCTAACTCAGCTGTGCATTATGGTTAAGCATTGTGTGCTCTGGTTGGTCACACATGAGCAGTGAATTCTGATCATCTAATGTATCTTAGTTGTAAATGTAATCACAGCAACAGTTGAACCATTTTCTTTTACTTCTGTCTTGCAGACATTATTAGTCTCAATACAAATATTAAGACAACGTGAAGACAGTCCACAACTGATGGCCTGCTCCTTGCTCTGTATTGGCGAAATCTGTAGCACACCTTTTGAAGACCCCATCGTACTGAAGCAGATTCCAACATTGATGCCTATTATCATGAATTTGTTGGATAAAAGAGATTTTCTCCTCAGGTAACAAATTTTATGAAATGCTTTCCAAATTTTTCTTTCTTTGTATCTGCTTCTCTCTCTCTCTCAGTTGATAATTAATAATACAAAATGTATGCAAATACCGACTGTGTATGTAAAGGACTATTTTCTTAAGACAAACGTTTCTCAGATAACAAGTTGACATTATTGGGTACATATGGAACACAGTTCTACAGGTTGACATAATAGGATGCACAATAGACATAACTCTACTGCTTTATATTATTGGATGTACATTGAACATAGCTCTGCCGGTTGATGTAACGGGGTACATGACAAACACAGCTCTCTCCATGCTTTATATTATTGGGTACACATTTAGCGCATGGTTGCATGTTTATATATATATTTTTTTCTTTTCTTTTTTTTTCCAGAAACACATTGCTGTTACTGAGTACTGTCACTGCTCTACAGCGCCTGCTTCAGTACCATTCTGTATTTCTCTCTCCCTACATTGGAAATATTCTGGATTATGTAAGTCTTCTTTAATACTTGGAATCTCTTGTATTAACAAGAATCTGTGATTGTTGTAAATAAATGTCACTGACCATACAAGCAGTGTTGTTTGTTTCCAATCTTCTGTGAAAATATTTCTAATCACAGGGAATATTATTTTGCATGGAAACAAATAAGGATTGGTACCAGGCCTTAGAAAATCTGCCTCAATGAAAAATGAAACAATGACTGCGTCTTTCTCATTTTATAGAATATACCGGTACTATGAAACGGTGTATCGCATTGCATATTTTAGCCGTAATACCTAGAAAAAACATACAGAGACTCACCAAAGGTATTGTTTGTGTTTTATTACACCAAGGCAAGTAAGACAAGATAGTGCCTTGATAGGTTCTGTTGCCTAAGAGACCTAATTAGCAGTGGGGATGGATGTTCTGCAAATGAAGCTTACAAGTATCTCTACTGCAAAGCAGATTGTAACATATTTGGTTATGAATTATGGTCTCATTATAGTGAGACATGGGCCCTGAATTCAGGAAACCCTGCAAAGACTAGAAAAGAATGAACCAAGCATGCTCCACTGGATGTGCAATGTTAGTGTGTGTGTGTGAACTACGGAGTAGAAATGAGATGAGAGAAAGACTAAGTATTAGGAAAATCCAAATGTGAAAGGGATTAGATTGCCGGAACAGGTGTGTGATGCTTAAGGAGCATGAGATCTGAATAAAGAATTGCTGAGTATCCAAAGTGTATAAAATCTGTGGAAGAATAAAACCCTGAAAGGGTTGATGGGTGCTGTCTTTTGTCCTTTGAGTCACAAAATAAAATAAGAAACTATTCCTTACTAGGGAGTTATTTATTGACCCAGGGGGTGGGGGATAAAAGGCAAAATGTACATTGGTGGGATTTGACCATTTGCCTACCATTCTAAAGAATTCTGTTATTCCCCATTTTTACAACAATAACTGCTTTACCAACTCTATTGCCCTAACAACAACAACCACTCTATAATTTAACCATTCATTATCCTAATAACATTCCCTTTTGTTGAAATAAGCTACCGTTCTCTCTTGATTTCTCCCTCCAGATCTGCTGTTTGTCGTGTGAAGAAGATATTAATATACCAAACTTAGTTCTCAGATTAAAAGGTGTGAGGTGAGTTGTTTTTTTGTTTTTTTTTTCTCCACTATAATAACTGCCCTTATTTCTTTCGTTCTACGCTGATTGAGAATTAATAAGGTCGTGTCAGAGGGTTCTGAATGTCACAGAAGAGATGATGAAAGACCAAGATAATATCATATGGAAGACCAAGTGATAGCAGCATAGAGAAATATTCATCATCATGATGACGATGGTGATGATGGTGATGGTGGTGATGGTGGTTGATTGAAGTCATTTGAGGGTTTCAAAATGCTTACCATGTATTTAAATTGTTTCCTAAACTTGGCATTTAGCCATCCACATCTGTAAACATGTTTACTAACACTGTTGTTGTTGTTTAATTTCAGTGCAGTGATAGCTTCCAAAGTTCCACCACGGATATTGGTCACCGTTATTACTAAACAATATACGAGTTATTTGCTTAAAAATAAGGTGAGAAAATCTATTTTATCCAGAATGCTGTAGATTTCTTTGTCTAATTCAACCTCTCCTCTACAAAATATTTCATTCTTGAATGAGTTATCCTGGCTGTAAAGAAGCCGTTTGCCTCAGAATTTCTCATCCGAAATTAGTTGAGCCTTTTGGTTTGGTTATTCAATCCAAAGAAGAGAAGTTCTTGGAAAATCTACAAACATAACATCTTGTGTTTTTACGCATGTCCAAGAGAGAAATTCTTTCCCCAAGATTAGTTCCACAGCAGCAGGTCTTCTCATGTCCAAGTGCACTCTTACATGTTGAATATGGCATAAAAATTTGCAGATTTTCCAAGAACAGCATCACAAACTCATCATAGTTGACATAAAGAAAACATGAGAGATACAGTTCTGGGAAGGAAAACTTGGGGCAAGTGTTTAGATGGTAGGGGCAACAGTGAAGTAAGAAGTGGAACTAATTATTTGCCAAAACAGTTAAGGTTTCTAACATAGCTACAAGGTCACACATTGGTGAGACTGACGATTGTAGGGAGCCTGGTACTTGTGTGCGATTGCATCAAGATGACTGGCTTCATTGTCTGGATTGATTTGATCCTTATATCACATTCTCTTGCTAGGAAACAAATGAAGATTGGTGACAGGAAGAGCATCCAACCACAGAAAATCTACCTCAATGAATTCTGTGGGACCCATGCAAGCAAGGAAAAGTGGATGTTATGATGTCGAAGATGATGAGTTTATCATGTCTGGGTCACATTTCTTCCTGATATCTTGATTGTCTTTTATTCTGTTCCACATAGCTTTCCAGTTTGTGTGGTTTGTAACCCGAATTGAGCTTAATTACATATTAACCCTTCAGCATTTAGATTACTCTGTCAAATGTAATGCTTCTTTGAATTAATCCTGGATTATCTTGTAGCTTTGAGGTTTCAATGATGTAATTGTTTATTTTTAGAAATGATATTTGTAGGATAAATGTGAAAGACTGAATCAGGCCAGTTTGAACATGAAACGGACACCAAGTTTTGATCAGATATGGCTGGCTTAAATGTTAAAGGGTTAATTTCTATTTTGATCAGATATGGCTGGCTTAAATGTTAAAGGGTTAATTTCTATTTTGAAATGAAATCTAAAGACAATGTGCAAAATAAGAATGTCTCTAAAGAGTCTAAAGATAACTTATAAAAAACCAACACTACTAGATTCAGTATTGTTTGGCAGTTATGGAGATGTCCTTCAGAATAAAATTCTAGTCTATCAGATACCATTCACAGAGAATCTGGCAATTTCTGCTAACAGCTGAATCCCATTATGTTCAATTCAGTGCCACAAATACAACAGCTACATCATGTTATAGACCTAGGGATTGAACTCCTTCTCGGTCACTCAATGCTGGCTTCCTCTTGGTCTCTCTTATTGTTTATTGTATTTTTCAGTCTTATATTTCCTGCTTGATGGCCATTCTTTCTGACCATATCACAAACTCAATGACCAAAGAAGAAGTCAACAACCAATTCCTCCAGTTGGAACAGTTTTTCCTCACATGTCTTGAATTCCGACTTCAGTGTAAGGTGAGTCACTGCTGTCTGCCTTTTTTCTGTGCACATGTGTGTGTGTGTGTGTGTGTACATGTAAATACACACAAACACACATATATATATGGCCGTGTGGTTAAAAAACTTACTTTGCAACCACTTGGACAATTGTTGTAAACTAGTGTCACTGTCATAGAAGCGATGTCATTTGTTTGCAATCTTCCATAGAAATGTGTCTCTGGCCATTAGGAAGTATTACCTTGCTTTGAGCAGGTGATAAAAAAAGCATCCAGCCATAGAAAACTGTCTCAACAAATTCCATTTAACCCATGCATGGAAAATAGACATTAAACCAACAATGACGTGTGTGTATTCTCAGTTCAACAATACTTTCATACATTTTGTTTTTCACTATTTTCATTCTGTTAACTGAATTCTCCATGTTCAATTACAAGTATTTGTCACCTGTTTAATAACAACAGTTTTCTCACCTATTTATTGGCCATTATGTTTTGTAAACATGTTCACTGACTGTCCCTTTGATAAGCTGTTCACTTTATCTTTTCTCTAGGCTAGCAAAGTAGACAATGTGGATATTGATGGAATTGAAGGAGAAATTATTAAAAGCATCATCAGTTTGGTAATGAAATTATCAGAGTCAAAGTTTAAACCATTTTTCCTCAAGGTAAGAACACTTCTAGGAAGTCCCAATTATTCATTTGTAATTATTTCATGTGTCTGTTTGTGTTTAACCCTTTTCATACCATGTTACCTGACACTGTCCCTTGTTCTTCAAGGTAAACTTCCTGCTGTAACCCTTTTGTCACTGTATTGTGTTGAAATACACTTCTTTTACTTCAATTAATTTTGAAAACAAGAATTTAGTAAAATAAATTTGTCCTGAGAAAATTACTATTTGTAAATCTCACAACAAGAGTTATTCAGCATCAGTACTTTTAGAGTCTGATGTCTCCTGGGGCTAAATTACAGTAACATTCGTCCTAAACCAGGACTGCCATGTTATCATCATCATCATCGTCATTTAACTTCCACTTTCCATGCTGGCGTGGGTTGGACGATTTGACTGAAGACTGATGAGCCAGAAGGCTGCACCAGGCTCCAATCTGATCTGGCAAAGCTTTTACAGCTGGATGCCCTTCCTAATGTCAACCACTCCAAGTGTAGTGGGTGCTTCTACATGCCAACGGCACGAGGACCAGTCAGGCGGTTCTGGCAACGACCACGCTCGAATGGTGTTTTTCATGTGCTGGTAAGGCAACACTGGCAAATAATCTTTACACCAACTTTGTCCTTATTAAGTTGTTTGGAACATAAATTAACATGAAATTTTGATGCAAGGTTTTAATTGAGATCACTTTAAACAGGAAGTTTCTATCATAGTCCCAGGGGCTGTCTCAAGTTGATATCAAAAGGCTTAAAAGGGTTTTATTAAAATTCCATGTTACTTTATATTCCAAACACCAATTTAATGATGACAAGATTATTTTACTAAATTCTTCATTGTTTTCAAAATGAATTGAACCGGAGATAGTGTATTACAACAGGAATATGGTAAGATAAGGGTTCCCAATCAGTTCGATTTTGTGACTCGGTGGATATTAAATAAAATATTCCCGGGAGCCCTTTGAATGGAAAGTTAAAAAACAAAACTAAAATATATAAACCTCGGCAGATGTGTGGCTGTGTGCTTAAGAAGCTTGCTTCCCAACACCATGTAGGTTCTGTCCCATTGTGTGACACCTTAGAAAACAACTTTTATCATAGCCCTGGGCTGACCAAAGCCTTGTGTGTGGATTTAATAGGCAGTAATTGAGAGAAGCCTATATATTTGTGTGTGCCCTTGTCTCAACAAGGGTTGCCATCGTCCAAGTAATGTTGTTCATTTTCAATCTTCCATGAAAACATGTCTGGTCTTTGGGGAAATATTACTTTGTTTGGAAACAGGTAGAGCATCCAACCATAGAATATCTGCCTCAGCAAATTTCATTTGACCATTAGGATGCCAGGCAAAACACTTAGTGGTATTTCGTCTACCGTTACGTTCTGAGTTCAAATTCCGCCAAGGTTAACTTTGCCTTTCATCCTTTCGGGGTCGATTAAATAAGTACTAGTTACGCTGTGGGGTCGATGTAGTCAACTTATTCCCTTTGTCTGTCCTCTATGTTTAGCCCCCTGTTGGCAATAAAGAAATAGATATTGTCTTCTTGTTGTAAATTAAGGCAGTCCATCAATATTTCATATTAATTTATGTTCCAATTACCAGCTTAATGAGATCAGGGTTATTTTACAAAATTACTTCATTACTTTCGATATTTATCAGGAAAGACTGTTTATTTCAACAAAAATATGATTAATGATATAGTTATATTCTGAAGAATCCACATACCGGCTGGACACCCTCCTTTATTATGTAACGTGTCTGGGGGTGGTTGCATGTCGGGTTATATAACAGGTACAACATCCTGGGTGAAGAGATAGCACATGCTGGTTGAATCTATATATTCATCTAACCCGTACTAGCGTGGAGAGACAGATGTAAAATGAATGAATGAGCGCATTTCTGGTTTATACTTGTTTGTCGAGTGACTTGACCTGAAACTGTTGAAGCTAAAACAATTAAATTAAGAATGTGACATGATGACCATTTAACCTACACACATACATGGGTGTGTATGTATTTTGTTTTATTTCTTGACAATATTGTTTACTTTAAAGTGTCAAAACATTTTCTCATTGTGCATCTATAAATTGGTCAGACACAATTCAAATGTACGTGTGTTTATAGGTGAACTGTGTCACTAACCAGGTTGCCACAGTACAGCTCTCTGTGTTTTTCTTTTCTTTTTTAAACATTTTATTGACTGAAATACAATTAGCATCAAAGTGATTGTCAGATAACTATGTCTTGCAATCTGAGTTCAGTTGAAAAACTTTGCCGTATTTGTTCCAGCTCTCGGCACTCTGAAGTCAACTTTACTTTATCTCCCTCCAGGGTTTGAGAGCGGTCAGGTTCATTTTTAGTATTCTCGTTTGTGAGAGCAGTCGAGTTTATCTCAGAAATCCTCTCTGGCTAATCATTGCAAGGACGTTGGTGTTGCCTTGGCAGAGGTTTGTGCTCTCTGACTGCTAGTTTCCATTTTACTTCTCCGAGCTCTCAATTTTCCTTGTTCCAGTTAATTCTGTAAGAGCAAACAGTAACCTGTTGTCACAGGGTGTCTTTTCACAGCACTTAACACCCAGGTACCAATCTCAAGACCTTTGCTCTTTTCTGAACATATTCTACCTTCACGTCAAACCTGGTTGTTAGTGCTCCCCCTACAACTACTGGAATGACATTATTATCATTATTATTATTATTATTATGGCTAATACAATGTTATAAACGATAAATTATTTATATGTAAATTATTATATTTTCTAGTTTTTTAACTGGTGTGTGTCCGACAAAACCAATAAATTACGTGTGTTGGTGTTCTATCGATTGGCTGAGAGGTGAGTACACAGGACTTGGCTTATATTTCGCAAAAGATTCACTTCCTGCTTAAATATGAATACAGTAACTATTTGTATTTTGACCAAAGACAAGACAACTCTATTATTATTATATGAAGCTAACATTCTTAGTCCTCAAAAAGATTACGACGTCTAAAATATGCCATCACATCCCACCATTATATGTGTTACCATTTTAGATACAGCACAACCAAACTGCTGATATAATATTTCAGAATAAAAATTCCTTCTTCAGATATCCCTAGGAATTGATCGAGTCACTGCTATATTGTTTGTATTATAGTGCATTGTGTCATTCAAAACGTTTTCTTTAAAAACAATACACAATGCTTCAAGCAAACTACAATACTCCCATATATATATATATATATATATCACCAGTCCTCAGTCAAATCGTCCAACCCATGCCAGCATGGAAAGCGGACGTTAAACGATGATGATGATGATATATAAAACCTTTAACAAAACACAATATATTCCTCCACTGTTTCACTTTCTTTAGCCTTGCTGTCAGTCTTCGAAGTCTCTTCCTCATTTTTGCTGGCCACATTGTCAAACATATGGCTGAAGTATTGGACCAATATAACAAAGACAAAAATCCAGGTTGGTTTTATTTCCTTTCTTCATTTCTGTTCTTTCTAACCATTTCCACGCCAGTTTATTACTGTGAGCAGTGGTTTTTACAGCTGAGTGCTAATGCTTACCTCGGTTCACCATACAATTCTGAAAAAGTAGTTGGTACTAGCTTTGTCATTCAGGCCAACTGGAGCAGTTTCTTTTTGTTTTGTTTTATAAATTCCAAATCAGCCCTAATAGAACAGATCTGCATTAACAATCAAAAAGCTAAATGTTCTCCACGGAGGCATGTTTTATAATTAACTGAAATTAGAAGTTTCCCTTAAAATAACTTGTTAATTTATGTTCCAAACATTGGCTTAATAATGACAAAGTTATTTTATGAAATTCTTCATTATTTTCAAATTTAATCAAAACAAAAGCAGTGCATTTCAGCAGAAATATGGTCAAAAAAGGGTTTAAGGGACTTTTCTTTCTACTGACCACATGCTGGACTAGTGACTACATGGTCTTCAGTTCAAACTTTACTAGTATATAATTCTTGACAAAGTCAGTTTGCGTCAGTTTATTTGGCTGACACATAACATTTTTATTCTGCCAGTGCCCCTGGACTGGCTTGTGTGGGTGGCACATAAAAGACACCATTTCGAGCGTGGCCGTTTTCATGCAGGTGACACGTAAAAGCACCCACTACACTCTGAGTGGTTGGCGTTAGGAAGGGCATCCAGCTGTAGAAACTCTGCCAAATTAGACTGGAGCCTGGTGTTGCCATCCGGTTTCACCAGTCCTCAGTCAAATCGTCCAACCCATGTTAGACGATGATGATGATGAATTGAAAGTAGATCAATTACTCCCTCCCCTGACCTGACGTTAATAAGACGACCGTTGCTGCCTTAACCACGTTTCCCATCTCTTTGCCGTTTTCTCTTTAGACCTACAATGGAAGAAACACATGTCCACCTTGCTCATCTACGTCATAGACTGTGCACACAAATGCTTCCTTTATGACACTGATGGCTTTGTAAATAAAGAAAGTTTCGACCTGTTGATGACTCCTCTTGTTGACCAGGTAAGGTTTTCACTATCAATCAACTACAGTTATCAACTAGATATACTACATATGTAGTCAGTGAAACTGGAGATGTTCTTTTTTAGTTTTTTATGTTTCATCTTAAGGCTTTTAAAATATCTATTGTATAAACTAATATATATATATTATATTTCTTTATTGCCCACAGAAGGGACAAACAAGGGTAGACAAAGGGTCTATGTCAATTACATTGACCCCCAGTGCGTAACTGGTACTTATTTAATAGACCTTGAAAGGATGAAGTCAACTCCAGCAGAAACATTGCTAAGCATTTCACCCAGCATTCTAATGATTCTGCCCTGTTGTATAAATTAATATAAACACATGAAACCGTATTAAATTGAGACCCTGGTGTGTATGACATTCTGTCTGGCCTAGGGCCCGTTTGATTGTTATTTTACTCAAGTGGACCCTCGTAACCATTCTATGTTTAAAAAAATCTTAGAATTATTGGGAACTGTCAAAATATGTATATTATAGGAGTATAAAACGGTTTATTGCAGATAAAATTTTAAGAAAATCTTGTATGCAAAGCTCGGGGTCAATGACATCCATTGCTTGGAGAAGTGAAAATGTAAAGAGACACATGCATGCACGAATCAAAATTTGGTTTGCATTTAAGTATAAACAATGATGTTTTCTATTTTCCAGATCAGCAACATGTATGACAAGAGATACAACAAACGTGTGAATGACCACTTAATACCGTGTTTAAGCCAGCTCGCTGTGGCTACCCATGACGACACGTTGTGGAAGTCTCTCAACTACCAAGTTTTACTCAAGACTAAACACTCTGCAGTAAACGTAAGAACTTTTCTCTTCATCATTTAACCTGCTGTCATGGGTTGGACAGTTTTGACAGGATCTGAGTCACGTTGAGCTCTAATTCAGCAGCTTTGTAATGGGTCCTTTTGTGTCACTGGCACTAATGAGATCATCAACTAACTTGCAAGACAAGAGGAAGAGAAAAAAATCCCCCTCCCTCTACTCATGATCTAGAAATGGTGGTGGGAGGAGAATATTTATACCAGGTGTTTTCTAACACCAGCCACCATGTTGAGAGGATTCACATCTTCCCATTTCCGGTACCTTAACATTATATCATTCTCTGCAAAATTAATACCTTTGTAAAGGTATTTTACGTACAAATTCCCTGCCCTGTCAATCTTACGATTTATTTTTTAAAAAAAATTTTATTATTATTATTGAATGAAGGCTTTAGTTGCTAATCAGTGAAAATTGTTTGTTACAATAGTATTTTATAATGAGAGAGAGAGAGAGATTATTCTTGCCGTGCCCATGACTTTCAGAAACACTTTTACATGGAATACCCACATTACTTGTTAGCTGACAAGACAATCTGTCCTTCATTAAACACTGTATCTGTGCTTACTACAGTTCTATATTTAAGAGATGAGGAATTATTTACATTTGATGGACATTTGTCCTCATGTTGTGTTAACAAACAAGATGAGGATAAATGTGTTATCTCTTACAACTGCTTCTTTGTTGTAGGTCCGGCTGGCCAGCTTAACAATGATCAATGAATTACATAAAAAGCTTGGAGAAAGTTATCTAAATCTGCTGCCTGAGACTGTACCATTCTTGGCAGAACTAATGGAAGGTAATTTTTTTTTTTTGAAAATAATTGACTAAACTCATGAAATTCTTTTTACAGATTTTACTCAAGGACAAAAGCTAAAATATTTTTGTTTTTGTTGTAGACGAGTGTGAAACAATAGAAAAGAAATGCCAACAAGTACTGTGTGAAATGGAGAAAACACTTGGGGAACCTTTACAGAAATATTTCTGAGGGTTTCATTTGGAAACTGTAAATAAGAATAAAGGTTTATTTGTTTAAAACAAATTCTTTCTAACTGCACTTTATCGTGTTCACAGCTGGATGCCCTTCCATGACTGGACATTCTCACACACATCTTAATCAGTCATGCTCAGCTGCACTACCTAATCTCTGTATTTATATATACACACACACTCACATAATGAAGGCAGTTCAAGGTTAGAACTGTCTCCATAGCACTTGTTGGCAAGGAAACAGATTGTACTGGATGGTCATTAGCAGCAGCAACAATGGTTACAAGGAAGTAAGATAGTGATCAGTGTAGTTTTTCTGTGCAACTCAACTGGTTTCAGTATATAACAGGCCACCCAAAGCTGATCATCTTTTATCTCAGAGATTGCATGCTAAGTGTCAGAGGCCAACATAAAACAGGTTGAGTATGAGCTCTATACTAGCCAGTTTAAACACTGAAAGATTAAGATTAAAAACTTAATGAAATAATAAAATAGTAACTTCTGAGTATAACAAGCCATTTAAAAACAATAATCCCTTGGTCTGTGATAAAACCCTCTTGTTTTTCGCTTGTATTATTTAGAAATATTGCGAGAGGTTTAATAGTGCAATGGATAGAACAGGTCATTTTGAAATTACAAGCAAACCATACAATACTTGTATATTTAAAAAGAGAAGAGAGAAAAAAATGTTAAAGATAAAGTATTTTATTCATGTATTGTCCCAACAACTAGATAAATATGGCATGGGAACATCAGAATCCAGATAATCTCATAAATGACTGCTGCAGCATGGACATAAGTATCTTTTCTATGACCATGATGCCTCAGAAAGAGATCACAATGCCACCTCACCACATGTAAACAGTGCTGATCCTCGTGTATACTTTTACAAACAGACCATTTCAAAATATAAAGAGAAAAAGGAATCGTCTCTGACCAACACACACAAAGAGGAAAAGAAACAATGCTAGTGTAATTATTTACTCAGATCTCCTGAGGACATTGTTCTTGTGTAAACTATTTGGCAAGTGATCAACAAGCCGTTTCAATTGAGTCCATATTAATCAGACTTATCAAAGCTGAACACAGTAAATGTCCCCCACATTATATTCCGTTATTTATTATGGGCTAAGTCAGTTGTGACCAATTACAGACATTTCTTTTTTAACTGAAAATATTACCAAAAAAAAAAAAAAAAAAAAAAAATACAAGATACCAGCAGCCTTCATTGTATCATCTCTCCAGATAATTGCTAAAGGAAAGCCAATGCATGGATCAAATTACATTTGTTTTATAGAAAGGGGCATGCTGTATCAAAAATGGAATAAGAGTCAACAAAATAGTTTTTTTGCTTCCATTTATTATCAAAGAAAGCAGGCATTAAATCCTTTTCAGGCCAACAATGGCGAATGTTTAACAGTACTTCTTGTAGGTTGTTGAAGTGTATGTATGCTGAATCAAGTAGCTTTCTTTTCTTACACTGCAAAATCAGATCTGACATCAACTTTCATTCATCAAACCTTTCATAGTTTAAAGCCAATAACTTTTCCTTAAAAAAAAAAGTGTGTTTTTTGTTTTGTATTTTTTTAATTGGGAGTGGGGGTCAGGTAAAGGGAAGAAAACTCCCTTCATTTTCTTGTCAAAGAATTCATTTCACACCAAGCAACACCAGTGTTGCAAGACTGGTGTGAATGTGTGTGTGTGTGTATAGGGCTGTGTGTGTCCCAATCCTGGCCACCAGAACTTGTGACACACCAATGGTTTTCTATAAAGTGTAACGGTCACGAGCTGTAGATCCAGATTTTTTCGATGTGTCTTCATGCACCTACAAATCATTTAAGAACAAAGAAATAAACAGTGAAACCTAATAATTTTTTTGTAATTAATCATCAAATATTAAGATAAATTAACTAGAATACACTAGACATTTAAAATCTTCATGGGCAAAATATAACTTGGAGTATTTTTTTAATTGAACTCATTTAAAAACAAATTATTTAATTACCTGGTATCCTATAGAAATTTTTTGTGGTATATGAAGTCTCTCTTTCAATTTCTGTCTGTTAAGAAAAAAAAATTTAAAAGATCAGTAACAGATCTACCACAAAATGGTGGAGATTAAAGGCAAGCAGCAATTGGCAGTTGATCAGTAAGCCAAACATTGACTAATGTGAGGATTTAGAATTATTTGAAGCAGCTTATGTTATTTTAGTTTAGAAATGGTAACATTTGAGGTTATCAAAATATGCAGAAAAACTAAACATTCCAAACGTTTACAAGATATTCAGAAATGATTATGTTAATAAAAAAATATTCATGCTACTCACCCAATTTTAATATTTGCATCACCATTGCCTGCATCTCTTGTCCACAGCCCCAATTTGTTACCTTTGGCACGGACACTAACAACAGCCCCACATACAATGTAGCTCATTTCATCAAAAGCCTCACCAATCAGACACAGTAACTTTATAAATGAAATAAATACAAATTATTTCAGGGGGATGAAAAAAAAAAAAAAATTTCATATTCTCCCCTCCCTCCTCGTTATACAACCACAAAACCAATTTAGTGAATCAATTAAAAATATGAAAATCAACAATTTAGGAAAGAAAAGAAAATGAAAATTTTTACCGTTTCCTGCCATAAATGATCCAATTCTGAAGGTCTCTGTTGCCTGTTAAGATTAATAACCCATCTACCACCTCGTTGGTTCTGCTCATCTTCCCACATTGGCTGGATTCCGTCCTTGAAAGAAAAATAAAGGTCAACAATTTAAACGTGAGGCCAGTGTCTGTTGTACAACACATTTTGACAAATCTGTTAAATTGACGAGTAACCCGTTAAACCTCAAAATGTTGCAACCCTAAAACAAATCATTTTATGCTGACAGCCAATTTCAAAATATCTCAAAATTGTAACCCATGAACTATTTTATCGCTTTCCCATGCCAGCACGGAAGACAGACGTCAAATGAGAAGATGGAAAATTCTGATCTCACAGAAGTGATGACAGGTGATTAAGACCTTTGGCAATTTGCTGTGTTTGAGAAGACTCGTCAAGGCAAGTGAAATCATAGTTGTGGCCAGTGCCAGTAACATGTAAAAGGCACCAACTGTACTCTTGTAGTGGTTGGCATTAGGAAAGGCATTCGGCCACAGAAACCAAGCTAAATCAAACTGGCACCTGGTACAGCTCTCTGGCATCCAGTTTCAGTCAAACTATCTAACCCATGCCAGCATGGAAAGCAGACGCTAGGTGATGATGATGGCACAATCATAAAATCTGAATCACAAATACATAGAAGTGTTACTCTCTCAGATTGTTACCCATATATTCCAGCCGGGTCAATACAGCTGATGCTTCTACAGACAATGTTAATTTTAGCACAAATTGACCAGAACAATTCAATCACTTCATAAGCCAGAATCATATATTTTAAAATTTCCTTGCAAAATTATATTTGACTATCAATTTCCCAGACTTCAAAACACCCAAGTTAAAGGCATGTATACATATTACAAGGTTTTGTATACAAGATTCAATGAGAAACATCTAAAGGTTTTGAGATTTTACATATATCAACACCATAGGATCATGGTAAATGCTAAGTCACCTTCAAATTATTGTAATATATTCGTAACAGCATTTACTTTGTGCTAATTGCATCAACTCAGAATTTTGGTTGAAATTCAAAAGGTTGAAGCCATGCACATGGCAGTATGGTTAAGGGTTCAATCTCACAGTGTGATGTCTTTGACCAAGAATATTGTACTAAAGCATCAAGTTTACCAGTGCAAAGTGAAAAGAATTTCATAAACAGTGTCCCTTGGATCGTAGGGCAACCTGCTGTGCTTGAGGAGACCTATTGAGTCAAGTACATCAACATCAAAATGAAATGGAAATTGTAGTTGTGGTCCCCATGCGGGTGGCACGTACAAAGCACCATCCAAACGTGGTTGATGCCAGCCCCCTCTGGCACGTGAAAAGCACCCACTACACTCTCGGAGTGGTTGGCATTAGGAAGGGCATCCAGCTGTAGAAACATTGCCAGATCAGACTGGTGCAGCCTCCTGGCTTCCCAGGCCCCAGTCGAACCGTCCAACCCATGCCAGCATGGAAAACGGGCGTTAAATGATGATGTCTGTGTATTGTTCACTAGTTCTAGCTGGTCTCTCAAAGTAATGGACTATGATAATGGTTTTTTGACCAAAAAGTAATCCAGCAGCAGTAATTAATATTTGTGAACGATATTAGCTTCACCTTCAAGAGACTGACTCTTGTTAGCAAACTACCTCCCTAT
This sequence comes from Octopus bimaculoides, assembly GCF_001194135.2. NCBI lineage: Eukaryota > Metazoa > Mollusca > Cephalopoda > Octopoda > Octopodidae > Octopus > Octopus bimaculoides. The sequence continues at coordinate 92,816,764 of NC_068990.1, read as the reverse complement.
TTATATTTAAATCAATAGACATCTCGCGTTACTCTTTATTTCACTGGGTTAAACATTTGTCGTACATCCAACTTTTGTTGCTACTTGAATGGCCTTTCCAAGTTTTTTGATTTTCCAACCTTTTTTTTTTTATGTTCCACCTTTTATAAAAAGGACTCAACAAAATGGAGGTATTTGAATCCAAGCTTTCAATTTGCAATAGTGAGGACAATTTTGACAGTGATCATCAAAGAGAAAAGAATGGCCAGTTTTAAATTATCTTCCAAAAAATTTTCCAAGGGACTTAAAACTCGTTGGTAATTTACACTAGAAGATTCCAATTCAAGGGTTTCCTCTAGCTACAAAGAAGGGTCACTACACAGAATATAAATAAATAATGGCTCCTTCATGTCTCAATGCCATTTGTTATTTTTGCCATCTACATATCAGCTTTGCATAGCATTTATCTCAGCTAAATATATCCCATACGGTAATGTTAAAAAAAAAAAATTACATTTCACTGAATTTATTTGTAATTACAATAGCTTTTAAGATAAAAATTGCATCAAATTTATTATCTAAAACAAAATTTGTGACCTTCTGTTCTAAATACGATAGTGAAAAAATTACATTTTTTCTTAATGAAACCAATTTATTCATGAACATTTTCGAGGTGTGTGAAACTGTAAGATTACTTTCCCAGGATACCATAAATATAGGTAAAGTAAATAATGACTACTTCCGGACATGTAAATTAAATTGTAATCTCAGGAGGTTGTCAACAATATAAAAAAAGGCAAACCCACAAAATGGAATAAGATCTTAAAATTGGATAAAAGTTACTGTTGTGGGTTCTCGGTTTGTAGTGGCAAGAAAGATAATGTAAGTCAACATGGTCCCAAAGTTTTAGCCATTCCATACAAATAATTCAGACCAACTTTTGTATTTTGACAGCAACACTACTTCAGTCAAACTGACACAGGAATTAGAAGTTACTGAAACATACAAGTGATTGCAAACATGGGACATATATAATTTGGGGTTTTCTCTTCCTCCATCATGTGACTAGAGACAGGATACTCATTGTAAACATAACAGATATATTGGTGGTGGAAATCACTTCAATTCAATGATTAAATCCACAAAGGAGCTCAAAAGTCATGTGACTAACTGCAAGTTTTAGCAATGGAATTAAAGGCAGGATACACACATAAAAAAACTTTGGGTGGGAAAGTCAAATGTCAGAGAGAGTTACCCCTTACTCAATCCAGTCCAACTACATAAAACAGAAAAGATTAACAGACATGGGGGTTGTACTGAGAATTCTAACCTTAGAAGAAAGATCGAAATGGACATTCTATTGAAATATTTCTGCAGAGTGCATTTCTTTACATCTTACCATAAAAAGAAATAGAGGAATTTTTGAGTATCTTAATGGAAATGATTTTCTTCTAAATATCAGATTTACATTGTTCTTGACTTATTTAAATAAACTAACAAGTTCTGCTTATGAGAGTCAATTTGTCTCATAAGGAATGTATCTCTACAGTTACAGTAGATGCTGCTTTGCCCACCAGACCAAAGAAAAACGTTTTGGGTGTAGATCCAGTCTCTTGAGGCTAATAAGGATTATATACATAAATTTCAAATACTAACAAATTTCAAAGTTTTGTGCTATCTTTACCTCTCAGAAATATTACATTTTAACACTATATTATAGAATAATTCTACAGATTTTAGCAACACTGCATGTGTAAGTCAAACACAATATATGTAAGCAACTTCATAATTGCAATTTATTCCATCTCATTCATTGTAAACAGGGATTTTTGTACAAAATTCAGATAGTTGTTTTACAAAACCAGTTTAAATTCAATTGAAGGATATAGTTGAAATCTAGTAACAAAGGTTTAAAGAGTCCAATAGATATAATAATGCCAAGAACAATGACACTTTCATGACCATATTTCATACAGATGGTAGATATCTCCATGTGAGTGATAAGGGTTCTGCAAATAGCCTTTGGTTAGATAACTACTGAAGTAGTCAAACAATGGCAGTTCTAAAAGTATTGTTAACTCAATATCAATTTATAGAAAACAAGAAACATAAGGATTTAAGTTTCTAGTTGGTTCACAACTGTTGTTAATTCTCTAACTTTTAAAGTTTCCTAATGTGAATCAATGCAACTGTTGCCAGGGTCCAGAACTGCACAGAAACACAATTCAAATAGCATTGTTGTTTGGAGTCAAAAACTGGAACTAAGCATTCTTCTGTAGGAGAAGAATTTAGTCTCAGAACAGAAGGAAGTGCTTGTTAAAAGATTTGCTGTTTGCACCTTGTACATTGAAGTGAACTTCTTTGAAATTTTTTCTTTCACTTTCAGAGAATCATGGGGGTTAATTCCTCAAGCAGTTAGAATTTGGTGATATCATTATTCATTAATTTCGTTGTTAATGATTTTATAAGAGAAAGAGAGCATGGACTTGGAGAAAATGATTGAATGTTTCAGAATTCTCTGCATGCATCAACAATCTATCGATTCTAAGCAGGAGTGGAATTATGTAGTTAATCATTGCATCAATGTTTACATTAGTGCTGTGGACCCTATAAAACTGTTGAACTTTAGAAGCAAAGCCTATTTAGTATTTTCTTCAACTTTTTCCTTAAGAAATCTTGGCCTGGATGAGTGATGAAGTATGCACATCAACATTGCAACATCACCTTCATTACACTAATGGAGATGAAGGTGGTATATCTCAGAATGCTTTTTCTGATTATTAGTTGTGCAGCTTCTAAGTTACAGACACTAACTGGAACACAAATACAGCTTTGAGACAAGAAACCAATACCCAGGAATCAATATCTTGTACATTTACGTGAAAACACAAATTTGTATTCAGCTCGCCTGGGAAGATGAAGGTGACATAACAGGCCCAAACCTCATTCACCATGTACAGTAATCATTACATCCAAGTACCTAGTGTCGTCCCATTCATACAATTTATATTTTTATAACTTTTAAACAGGACTAACTCCAGTTTCTAACAGGATTCGAAAATTGACATAGAAAAAGTAGCAGAGGACTTTTTAAAATTAACCTGAAACATTTGTGATTACACCAAGATAAACTTTATTAAACCTGCAGCAAAATAATACTAGTTGTTTTAATGTAGATTATTCTCTAGGGCATGCTGTAGCTACAACTTAAACCCTTATCTTTTTTAGATTCGAATGACCCTTTACCAAAATAATTGCAACAGAATCAGCTTGTCAATGAGCATTTCTCAATATCTTGTGGTGCTTCTAATGGTCACATCTTTAGTACTTCTACCATTGTTCAAGATCATATGAAGGACTCGGTATCAGATTGTTGTAAGTTAATAAATCCCATCAATAATGTAAGCAATACAACTGCTTACTGGTCTGTGGGAAACAATGATAGTGACCCCCACCAGCTGGTTAGAACTCCCAGCCAATCCCAGTGCTGCTTGACTGGCACGTAAAAAGCACCATTCAAGTGTGGTCAATGTCAGTGCCACATGAAAAGCATCCACTACACTCTTGGAGTGGTTGGCATTAGGAAGGGCATCCAGCTGTAGAAACATTGCCAGATCAGATTGGAGCCTGGTGCAGCTTGCTGGTTTGCCAGTTCTCAGTCAAGCTGTCCAACCCATGCCAGCATGGAAAGCAGACTGACGATGTATTGTGTAAAAACAAAATACTAAATGGACCATCAATTTGATACATTAACCAAGCAGATATTAGAAAAATGATCGCTGCACAAGATACAAAGCTTCCCGATGCTCGTTTTGCACATTGTGACTAAAAACAGATTCTATACTACAGCTGGCAATAAGTGAAGCACCAAAACACTTTATCAAACGACAATTAGATTAAAAGAAGGTTATGGCCATTGTTTGGTAGTTAAATGGAACCATCTACTATTTCATGAAACTTAGTGAAAACACCAACGCAGATAAGTATTGCCAGGAAATTAACAAAATGCACCAAAAACTACCATGTTTAAATCTCGCCAGGTGGTCAATCAAAAAAGGACCAATTCCTTATAATAATTCCCAACCACATATCTGGAAGAACTGTAGACTGAGCTGGGCTATGAAATTACTCCATCCAGTTTATTCCATAAATTTTACTTAGACCAACTACCACCATTTCCTAAAGGTCTTAACTTCCCAAAATGCTTGAGAAAAATGATCAGATCCAAGACTTCAGAATTTCATGCTACTTGGAATAGATGGATTTTTTTGTTGGCAAAAATATGCAGATTTTAATAAATAAAATTTTAGTTGAGGTATATTAAAATACTTATTACTGTTGCACCAAGCCAGTGTGTGATGGGAGAATGTTGTGGGCGTGAGTAGATCTGTTTATGAAAAGGAGTAGGCAGGAACTCAATATTGTGTATTCAGCGAAAGAAACAAGTGCATAAAAATGTGGAATGAAATTTCTGGCAGGTTGACAGAGAACCAGGATGTAAGGTGTGAAAGATACAGAGGAGTAGTTAGCAATAGGAGCACATATGAAGCTCATGACCTGCTCAGGTGGCTTGTCAGAAATAGTCATTTTTTTTGGTTACCTCAAAGTATTTAGTACTGCAGGTGATTGTAGGAAAAATAACAACCAAAGAAAAGACAGTTTAAAAGTTCAGAGCAAGCTATGCGAAGTTTGTCCAATGAGTACAGTACTTCGTCAGAGTGAGGTCTAGGCACTGAGTGCAGATGCATGGCACTGGGAATATGATGCAATGAACAACTCAAGTGATCCACATAGGGTATGAGGTACTACTGAGAGTTTAAGCTTCAACATTTATACAGAAGTAGATGGCAAGATCTTTCTAGTGTTGTTAGAATTGCAATCACCCAGAATGAAATAGAGACATGGTTTGAGCTCCAAAAGGAGAAACTGGTCTTATTTCTAACGTCCTACACTGGGACTCAAGGGAAACACACACAGCAGGTTTCCACAGAGTCTACCAAATTAGACTAATAACACTTAGATTGGGTCAAGGCCATGAGAAGGCATTTGTTCAAGATGCTGTACAGTGGAATTAAATCCAGAAAATGAGGGACTTCTTAATCACACTGATGTCCCCATCATTTAATATTCACTCTCCATGATGGCATAAGCTGGACAGGATCTGAGGAGTTGGGCGTTGAGTCATGCTCCATTACTATCCCTAACCACTTTACAGATTGCTTCTTTGTGGGTACCAGCAACCAGGGGCATCACTTTGCAACTTGCAAGACTGAAGGGCTTAAAGTAAGCCCTATAACAGGAGAAGTGGAGTGTGTATGATGATTTTAGACAAGGTGACGAGGGTGAGGTATGAGAGATTTATAGTTGTGAAAAGGAGGGTAAAAGGAAACCTGGTTAGTTAGGACGAAGAAGTTGTGTGGAGAGGGTCCAGGGCTACTTCATATGGAGTAGTAATGGATGGAAAGTACAACAGAAGAGAACAAGAAAGAGAGAATGGATGGGGATGAACAGGTTCCAGAGAAAATGGCTGGAGCTGAGTTGTGAAGGACAGGGCAGGGAGAGGGGGATGGCAATAGTTGGGCAAAGAATAATAATACAAGGCATGACTGATAAAGTAATGACCAAGGTGAGGAGGGAGATGGACATTAGTAGAGGTGGGTACAGGTACAGTGATGAGGATAAACCAATAGTCTCATATACATAGGCCTAGTGAAGGATGGGGGGAGGTACAATGAAGGGGGTAGTTCATAGGTGATGGAGAGATAAGAGAGAGAAGAGTTATTTAAGTGATTCAGAGGAGTGAAAGAGGGAAGCTAATCAACAGGTAGATAAGAAGGATGATCAGCAGAGCAGTACCCCTACAAATATACACATGCCCCAAAATATATATATATATATATATATATATATACGCCGAGCAAAATCGCAGTCGTGGCAGATACCGGTGTGTCACAAATGGCACCCGTGCCAGCGGCACATAAAAGCACCCATTACACTCTCGGAGTGGTTGGCATTAGGAAGGGCATCCAGCCAAATCAGATTGGATCCTGGTGCAGCCTTCCAGCCTGCCAGCCCAGTCGAATTGTCCAACCCATACCAGCATGGACAACGGACGTTAAATGATGATGAGGTATAAAATGCTCAGCTTCCAGGGTAGCATGGGTTGGACAGTTTGACAGGATCTGACAAAACAAAGGTCTACGTTCTGCCACAATGTCTACTCTAGAATGGTTTCTAAGGCTGGATTGCCAAACACTTTACAGACCCTTAACTATATTTCTAAAATAATCTTGAATTTGCACTGGTTTAATAAAACAGCTAATTTTATATTTATCAACATATGAGATTTTTGGAACACAATTTAATGAAAGGTTCTTAACCAAATCTGTTTCGTAATTTTTGTCTCAAAGTGAATCTAATTCTAGGTAAATTCAACAAAATAAAAATTACTTAAATTTCATTTGAACATCAGCATAGATAATGAGTCATGAGCTTAATATTCAATGAACATGCAAACTTTAATATGAATTGTGCAAATTATTGGATTATCTATCAGTTGAATATAATGCACATAAGTGTACCAGAAAGGCAAAACAGAACAAAATACCAGAATTTGTCTCTGAAGAAAACTAGCAAATGAAATATACCATCAGACAATGAATATCCAAAACGGCTAAACAGACACAACTTGAATGCTTTTTGGAAACTCAGAACTAAACAGTAACAACTTAACATTCTATGAAATAAGCAGAGCCTTGGAGTAATTGTTTGAAATGCTAGAAATAGTAACCAAATTTCCCTCAACTCACAAACCTACAGTCTTAAAGGATATGGAGAACAACATACTTCCTAATATACAAAAAGACACTCAAACCATTTTTTATAAGGAAGATGTGATAGTTATGATGAGCATTTTTACAGGTTTGCCTGATCAGACTTGACCTGGGGTTAAACAACAACTATTGACACGGTCTTTAAACAGTTACTTGAAATGTCAGAAATAAATCTCCCTCAAATAGACAAGTAGGGAGATCATGGCTTCATAGGGTAGATTAGAGTTATCATGGGACTAAAAAACAAGGACTGCTATGGATATTGGCCAGCTAAAAATAGCAGCATTCTAAGCTCACATAAATCATTGTCTCCTGATATGCAAAAAAGCAGCTGAAAAGCTTTCATTGAAAGTTAGAAATAATCAGCTCGATTCCTTTCAAACCATACATACTACTGCCTTTAAGATGATCACCAGAAAAACTAATCCCAATCTCAGAGCGACTATCTTTGAGATGGTTATATGTGCACTAATAAAATATATTCACACACAAAATTGCTGAAATGTTCAATTACAAGGGTAAAGAGCAGTGGTAATCTTAATATGTGTGTGTGTGTGTGTGTGTGTGTGTGTGTGTGTGTGTGTGTGTGTGTGTGTGTGTGTGTGTGTGTGTGTACACACATACAATAAAATTTTGTAGATAAACTTTGGTTATCCATAATTTACATCCAAATAAACAAAATGTTTCCAGTGATTTATAAGACGCGATTGGACGGGATACATTGTTCCATTCATGTACTTCAGGATCAATAAACACATGTATATATTAAAATAATTCAAATAAAAATTTAAATGAAGACATTCTATTCGAGTATATAATGATAACATAAAAACATAAGAAACGTGTGTGTAGATACATGTAATTGAGGGAGATTAAAAATTATGAATAAAGTTCAGCAATACGAAATATCACGAAAAGTAAAAGTCAGTTAAAAGCCTACAGCCGTTTCAGAAAATATTAAAGGGCTGTAGGAACAATCCATATTCAGCTCCATCGAAATAATATTTTCTTCTTCAGGGTTCACTATTCATGGTAAAGTCAAGTTCTACATGATGAATTTGTATTGGTGGGTAGACGTCAAATAATTAAATAATTAAAAATATAATTGACAAAATAGATGCTGAGATAGAATCGTTTATAAAGAAAAATAGTTGAATAGGTAGACAGATGAGCGTGTGACTAATCATTTAACTTGTGGCCTATTGGAATATTCTCTGCCGGTGACAAAGGGCCTCTCGCTCAGAGAAAAAGGTAGACTGTATGACTCGTGTGCAAACAGTTATGCTATACGGCAGTAAAACATGGGCCATGACTGCTAAGGACATGCGTAAGCTTGCAAAAAAAATGAAGCTAGTATGTTCTGCTGGATGTGTAATGTCAGTGTGCATACATGACAGAATGTAAGCGCCCTGAGAGAAAAGTTGGACATAAGAAGCATCAGATATGATGTGCAAGAGAGACAACTGCGCTGGTATGGTCGTGTTGTGTATGGGTGAGGACAGCTGTGTGAAAAAGTGTCACACCCTAACAGTAGAGGGAACCTGTGGAAGAGGTAGACCCAGGAAGACATGGGATGAGGTGGTGAAGCACGACCTTTGAACGTTGAGCCTCACCAAGACAATGACAAGTAACCAAGACCTTTGGAGATATGTTGTGCTTGAGAAGACCTGGCAATCCAAGTGAGACCAGTGCAGCATAACCAGCCCATTTAAGAGTACCCTTCCATCATTGGCCAATAAACTATGCTTACGAAGACCTGTTGAGTCAAGTGAAGTCATTGCTGATGCCGATGCCAGTGGCTCCTGTGCCGGTGGTATGTGAAAAGCACCCACTACACTCTCGAAGTGGTTAGGAAGGGCATCCAACTGTAGACATCTTGCCAGATCAGATTGGAGCCTGGTACAGCCTTCTAGCTTGCCAGTCCTCAGTCAAACTGTCCAACCTATGCCAGCATGGAAAGCGGACATTAAATGATTTTAAATCCATATATTTATGCGTTCTAATCTAAGCCGTATTTTTATACAGCAAAAAATTTAAAAGTCGATAAATATTTATGCTTACAGCAGACTAAAACATCCGTAATCTTATTTAATAGTACATTTTTATTTTTGTTGCTGGCATAAAGGATACTAATTGATTCTTTTATGCAAAGTCTACATTTTCATATATGTGCTGTAAGGTGCAGATTCAGTGATTATCAACCATTTCAAATTATACTGTTTCTGCTTTGAGATGATTATTATATGTTGCTAACAGTTCTACACGAGATGAGGAATTATGTACATTATTAACATTTGACGGAATACCTTAGGAATGAGAACTCAGGTTCGAAATTTCCCCAAGACACCTGATGGAGGCTGGAGAGTATATCAGCCAAAACGTGTTAAAGAAGATGAGGACAAATATGTCAATGTAAGTAATGTAAATGATCTTTAAATCAGTACACTGTAGGTTTTACCACAGTTGTTTTCATTGGTCAAACTTTTTAAAGAGATAAGCCATTCTAAACTCTCTTCAACTATCCATTATCTTTAAGCATTAGCAAGACAGTACTATTATCAGGTATTTCAACACAGAATAGCCAAAGCTTACCTTGAACATAGAATAATCACAGCCATATGGGATCTTGCTAGCTCTCTGAACATGGTTATATAACCTGAAAAACAGAAAGAAAAAAAATTAACAACCAAATTTAACCATAGATTAAATAGAAATTTTCAAATATTGAATAACATTTTACTTACGACCAGAAGTCTTCAACAGTATCAAATGTTGTCACTAATTTCAAGTTGGAAACCCAATTTTTAGTTTTATCATTTTTGTAAAACCATAAAGCCCATTTGAATTGCAATGGGTGCTTGATAAGGGCATCAGGAGAAACAGTGTCACACGATTCAGAATTCTCTTCACCTGACTCAGGGTCTGGACTCTGCCGGTTTTCCTATTGTAAGAAAAATACACAGCTAGATTATTCTAAAATATATATAAACTCTATTTGGTAAAAATTCATAACAGTAAAAAAAAGAAAAAAGTCATGACTACAAGTGAAATTGTAGTTCATTAATGTTAGTAGATAAAAAATTTTTAAACACTACTGAATACAAGTCAAGTTTCAGACTTTGACCACCAAAGCAAGACAATGAGGAGAGCCAACAAAGACTGGTGACTGTGGAATTAAAACAAATGGAAATAATCATTGGTGTTTAAAAGAAAAAAAGTCAGCTTTATGCCTTAGTTGACTGGCTGTTATCTACAGAGGAAGCTTCCTGGAGATCAATTCCTCAATATACAACACAGTCTTTTCGACAAAGAACATGCTTTAAGACTCAGTGACAGTTGACACTGCTAAGAACTTCAGTAAAAGAATACGGAGACAAAGTAACAGACAAGGTTATTTTTGTAATGGAGGTGACAACTCTAGAAGTGAACAGGAGAAGGAGTTTATAAAACAATTCAAAGTTTGCTTGTGACCTGTCATTATCTTCATTTTTTTTTTTTTTTTACACACTTTTTTTTATACAAAATATTTGTTAGGTTTTAAAAGAGAGGCAGAAGTTAAAGTCCCAGAATGGCAATGAGGTGGGGAGATGACATGGTCATTAAAATAGTTTTAAATCATAGGTTATGATCAAGAAGGTAGAAGAAGAAAGAACAGCAGTGGTTAAGGATAAGGTAACCAAGTTCAGAACAATGGTGTCATGATAATGAAAAACAAGAGTTAAACAGTGGAGTTGTGATTTAAAGACATTGCAGATGAGAGAAGGGGTTGAGTTCAACAATTGTGAAATGAAACTGAAAACATCCATGCAATCTTAGCTTCAAGGAGGTTGTGAGCTGATATTGAATATTTTAACCCTTTAGTTACCACCATATTTCAGTTGAAATATACTAGTTTCAATTAATGTTTAAAATTATTTAGCAAAAATAACTCATTAAACAGGTGTTTGGAACCTAAATTAACAATCACTTTAAAACTGGAATTTGTATCATGGAACAAGAGGCAGTCTCAGGGGATGCCTAAACTGTCTGCTGCAGTTTGACTGGGGGGGGGGGGGACTTGCTCCCACACAAACTATCCTATCCAAATAGGTATGGAAAATGTATTAAAAACAAAATATTTAAGATTAATATATTTTGCAAAAGTGGTTGCAGTTATCAAATGAATAAAGTTACATCGATGTTTAGTGCATAAAAGAAAATAGTGATACCAACAAACCCGCGCCAGCGTGTAAAAAGGACGTTAAATGATGATGATGACATGATAAAGGATTAAATCGGTCACTTAAAACCTAGTTCTCGAGTTACTTTTTAAAGACAGTGAAGAGCTTTGGGGGTATATTCTCAATCCTGCCAGAACTGACAGTTTCAATCCTTCAGGGACTGTTGTATGTAACAGGATCAATTCCAACCAACTTATAACTCCGCTGCAAGTTGTATCAAGGTAAGAAGTTACCGTATAAACAACAAACGTCCAAGTAGTAGTAGCTCAAAACTTAACATTTAAAACGGGCTTTAGTTTTAGTACACAGTTTAAGTAAACGCATATTTTTAACTGATATTTAATTTTAATGGGCCAAAGGATTTATACACATCAAATTGTATTCCGTCTAATATGACAAAGAATTTTCTGGAAAAGTATCAGAAAATGGTCTGGAAAATATTTTTGGCAGCAAAATGTATGTCTGCCAAAGATAAGTTTTACACTTCGCTGTTAGAGGAAGGGAGGAAAAGAAGTATTTAAAATATTAATCAATTAGTGATAGTAATTAGAAATTGTTTTGGAAATGAAGACATGAAGGTCGTGGCTATAAATATAAGTATTATCTGCTATTTATACACTGAATTAACCGTTCTCAGCTTCTCTGCTAAATAACCTGTTTGTAAACAGCTGGTTAGCAATACAAGTGGGTTTTACCTCCTAAACACACTACTATATATATACACTAGTTCAAACATACGGTGGAAGAATAATACTAATTAATTTTGTTAATTACAAAACTACATTGTTTTGAAGTTAATGAATACCACAACAGTCAGCAGATAGAGTATTTTTATTTCATTAAGCTAAATTATACATTTATGTAAAAGAATTTTTCTGCGACGAGTCAAGTAATTTTTTTTAAATACTTTTTAATTCTAATCCACGTGTGCGTTTTATATGTTAGTTAAACGTTCACAGCATCATGTAGGACCAGGTAATTCAAATAGTGGTAAACAATACGAGCCGGTTTCTATTCCTGATTGATCAACCAGGTCGGTCCTAATCAAAGACATTCCAAACGTGACCATACTGTCTTTTTAGGCGAAATTTAGAATTACATTACCTAAAGGGTCCTTATAACAATGGGGTGATGGGATGACAGTTATTTGAAGGGTTTCAAATGAAACATTTCTCCAACATCAGTCTCATTAAGCAGCAATAACTCCCTAAGCTAAGTTGTTAGGCTAACAATACCACCCACTTCGGCCGCAAATGCGGTTCGATAAAAATAGGGGAAAATCTATTCGTCTCAAGATACGAACATTAAAGTTGTTGGAATAAAGACAAAACAGGCAAAGAAATATAAAGATATTTTAAATTCTTATTAAGGGAAAATGAAAGGTAGTGTTGTAGACAAGTGAGAAGAGAAACTGTCGGCAAAGAAAATAAGTAAAAACTGATGTAATATTATACGAGCGTGTGTGTGTGAGGTATGACTATTTAAAATATGGTGGGAAGAAACAATGCAGCGATCAAAACTCGAAAATTATATTTATCAAAAAAATCCCGATGGATGAGTGTGGCTAAACTGAATGCAACTATGAAAAAAAGGAAGTCAGAGCAGTAAAGTTGCCAATGACGAAATGGCAAGTCTTTTGTAGAGTTGGAGATGGTAAATGAAAAATAAGGTTTGGTGGGAAAGAGAGGGAAAGTGAGAGGAGCAGCGAGTGAGGTGGTAGCAAAACCTAGCTGTGGTGCACTGTCAAAACCGCCACAGTTTTTCACTTTTCATACACAGCATTCTTGGATATCTCTCCCACAAAATTATTTTAACCGACTTAACAGCACTTACAGAATACTGCAAACACATATATGTATTATATGCACGCACACACACACGTACTATGTGAAGAAGTCTAACAAAAAGATTCTCTACAAATGTTAATATTAAACAGGCTACTTCTTTAAAAAAAACCCGCTAACCTAATATGTATATTAACAAAGAAAAACTAGTCATACAATTTTGTGGGTGGGTGTATGTTATACATGTTTGTGTGTGTGTGTATATATAATAATAATAATAATAATAATATCAGGGATAAAATCCAAAATTACAGGTAAAAACTCAATTAAAATCAATTTATTAAAAATTAAAATTAAATCAAGTTTGACAGTAAAATATATATAAATATATGTGACAGGATTTTCATGAACCTTGGTTCTTTTCCCTAAAACTATATACATATATATATATAGTGTGTGTGTGTGTATTAAAGGATTGCTTGATCGATACGACCGATAGCGTTACATTTTAACACCTAAACTGTTACTGATAAACTGTGAATAACTGTGTGTGTGTGTGTGTGTGTGTATATAGAGATAGATAGGTAAGAGTGTGTGTGTGTGTGTGTGTGTATGCATGTGTAATAACATCGTAAATCAGTAACGTTTTTAATCAAACTCACGTCAGGCACAAATTCGGGCCGAACAAAGTGTAATGAGGAGTTTTCGTTATTTTTTTTTTTTTTCTATTTGAAAAAACAGTGTTTAATGAAAGAAAATCACCTGAAAGAATTGTTGTGTGAAAGTAATGATAATGCAAGGTGTGACAGTATAGACAGACGACAAAGATGGGTTGGAGAGAGAGAGAGAGACACATGTTAAAGGATTTCTGAAAGACAGATATATATATATTAAAAATAAGGGGTTAAAAAGGTGGTTAGGAAGTGTTGCAAGTTTAATAAAACGATGGGCGAAAAATCGGAAAGCGTTTCGTTTGAACACATGTTACACGGCGTTAGAGCAGAGATGGGATGCCTTCGCTAAGCTTGCCTACATTGTTCAATAAGGTTTAAAAATCAAATGGATTTTGTCTGAAGCGGTTATATTATACATGTGTGTGCATTTGAGAATATTCGAGAAACTCAGGAAAAGGTGAACGGAACAATCCCACCACATATTACACTTTCTATACACACACACACACACACATATATATATAATATATACACACGTACATCTATCGGTTACTTCGTGGTTCGATAGAAGCCGACTTCGATGGTTTTCCTATGGAAGTACTCAATACACGATGCGTGTAGAGTTTCAGGTTTTTTTAATTTAATATTTCACACTTCGCTCGTTCTGACGCCTTGTCGTTTTCGGTATTATATATGTATTATACACACAGGCATATGTATATGTGGTGTGTATGTATATATTGTAGATACACACAGAAATATTTAATGTACACGTATGAGGTTGTGTGTGTGGTTATGAGACAAAAGGGAGACAGTGGAGAGGCAGTAACAGCATTAAAAAACCGACCGAATGACGGGTGTATTATAGATGAAGTAAGAAAGAAAAAAGAAGACAAATCCATGGAGGAGGAAAACAGGATGGAGGGTGTGTATACAGAGATGGATAGCTGCATGTGTGTGAAACAAGAAGACACTTACCTCTCGCTCTTCAACTTGCTCGGAAGCCATGATAGTTGTAAAGATAATCTCTTCACTGTCACGTGGTAGCCGGCGTTGCACGAGAACGAGGCAATCGTGGCGTCTTTTAACGGAAATATCCGAATGTCTCGATTTCATATCACACACCAACTCGCAGCTCAGTGTGTGTGTGTCTGTGTGTTAAATACAAGTTTTTATATTAAATGCTATTCTAAATGGTTATTAAAATTCTTTATTCGATATTTACAAGACCTTATTTATAAGATGAGAAAATAATTGCGGCATTTATGCATTTCCGAAAAAGTTACGGTGGGACGTGTTTCGACTGGGAATCGAAATCTCGATTCCTGTGTATCGTGAACTACCCCCCCCCCGTTATTTAGCCGGCAATTAGCAATTATTTTATTGGTTTACAATAACAATTTCGAATATTTAAAGTAAATTCTATTTCAGTGGTTATTATTATTATTTAAAATGCACATGAAAATTACCTAAAATTGGTAATTCGAAGACTTATGTATTTCAAATTTAAACTCCCAACAAACTTATCTTCAATTGAATAAAACGGGAGACGTCCCTCTCCATCAAGTTAATATAATCTTTGAAAACAAATTCTACCACTTTCTTTGGCATTTGCGCTTGAGTTTCCTCTTCGCTACAAACGCCAACCGGTAATTTTGTAGAGAAATTATGGCGAATGGAATAAATATATTTTTGAATCCATGAGCTAAGTTAAAAATCAAATATCTGCACTATCCAGTAACTTTATACTGTTCACCGAGCCTAGGTTATTCCTGCAGCAGCCGTGGTCAGAGCTACACCAAAAGATATGACTGCTTTGTCAAACAGACTACTTCTACGGCATGCCTGTCCATTTGATCAGTGTCCAAGCTATGATTATGATCAAATCATCAGCTGTAAAAAGTGCTGATTTAAAATTTGGTATTTAATTCTTGGAATTAATTTCTGTTTCAAAGATAGTAAGTCATTGCTCACTTCTGATACTAATTCTCTTTGAGGGCCACAATAACACATGTAAATTCCTGTATAAATATGATGTGCTTTGTTTAGAAAAAAAATCAATTTATACAGGTGAATGAAGAAGCCTTTTCACCTGGATGTAATCATTCTCAAACAATAAAATGATGGACTCAATAAACTATTTTTGTTGTTTAGCCCCAGGTCAGACCACATCATAGATATACAATGTGTGTGTGTGTGTTATTCATACAGTATTAAAAATTTAGTCTTATAACAGCCAATTCACATTACTGAACGGTTACATGCTAAAGATTCTTTCAAGCCTCTACTCCCTGGAGCAAAGGTGGGAGAGGTATGCAGTAATATACATCTGGAAGGAATTGTGCCAAATTTTGGCATTGAAAGCTACACCAATGCCAGAATAGGTCGACACTGCACTCACCACTTCACAGAGCACATTGGATGTATTTCTTCACGGCGCCACTACAGAGTTTGACTAGCCATCAGCAAGACTGAATACCTCTCTCAAGCCCTGTGTGTGTGTGTGTGTGGTAGAAACTCCATATGTTGTACACAGTGCAAGCTTTGGACACAAGAGGTGTAGTGGTATCACAGGAAGGTTAGCATGAGAGGTTAAAAGTATGAAAGAAGAGGTCAGAGGAGGATTAGAGGAGATACATGGCTACCCTGCAGTATATGAGCATATGTGGGTATATTTAGGGTGGAGTTGTGAAGAGAGATAAAGATGGTAGTGACAGGGTGTCAGGGGTTAGAAGAACAGATAGCGTGGTGGATAGAAGTCGTGAGACTGTTTGGGGAGAGTGAAGTATGTTTAATAATAATCATCATCATCATCATCATCATCGTTTAACGTCCGCTTTCCATGCTAGCATGGGTTGGACGATTTGACTGAGGACTGGTGAAACCGGATGGCAACACCAGGCTCCAGTCTGATTTGGCAGAGTTTCTACAGCTGGATGCCCTTCCTAACGCCAACCACTCAGAGAGTGTAGTGGGTGCTTTTACGTGTCACCCGCACGAAAACGGCCACGCT
>NC_068990.1:92794623-92798647 GCF_001194135.2 Octopus bimaculoides | reverse complement strand
ACCCTCTCTGTAACTTTCATAACCTGATCTAACAGCCTGATGCCTCTGTAATTATTTGTATCTAAAGCGTCCCCTTTACCTTTGTAGCAGTTGACTATGATGCTGCTACACCAGTCATAGGGTATGACTCCTTCGTGTATCACCTGGTTCGTAATACGGGTGACTAGGCTATAGCCAACACTGCCAGATATTTTGAGCATCTCTGCAGTGATTCCTGATGGGCCGGGGGCTTTCCCGGTCTTCATACTCTTAATTGCTTTATCTACCCTGGTACTATCAACTCGGATAGCTGGTCCCTCTATTGGGTCGACATAAGGCAGGCTCTCTTTCTCCCATTCATTCTCTTTATTAATAATAAAAGACAGGAGAAGTATAGGAGAGATTGACATTTGGGATGTTTTAGTTAAGTAGGGCAGAAGAGTTGATTTGCTCAAAATTTTCCTCAGAATTACAATTACCAATTTCTAATAAAATATATTTTTATGAATTGATGATGCAAAGTTTTCACAAATTACTCAATACACCCAATGAAAAAGAAATTGTATTTTCTGCCCTTCTTTGCAGTAAAACTATCCAAGTTAGTGATTTTTGCCAACACCATTTTCTGTTGCACAAAATTTAATATTCCTTTACTGTTTAGTCACATTTGAACCATTCTACTGCACAGAGATGTCTTCATTTCTATGCAGCAACTGAAGAAGTACTCTGCAGAACATGATGTAGCAGAAGTGCTTGCCAAGATTCCTGCAGTTTTGTTGAAGATTGGCAACATGCCATGAATATGTCTCTTTTGCAAACCATTCCAACAGCAGCACCAACTGCAGTTGTCTGTGAACCTGAAGATGTGTATCATCTGTGACAAACTTTGCATAGCATGGTTTTATTTGTGTTATAAGATCCAGATTAACACACAGCATGATGTGATGCAACAAGTTATAAGTGCACAGCTGCACTGCACCATCTGATGCATCATGATTGAAAAAGCCCTATCGTAATTGTCACCACCACCACCACCTCCATCACCTTTGAAGAAGTGGTACAGAGGATTGGACAGGGTAAGGGGATAGGAAGATAAGTTTGCAAGAGAGTGGAAGGATGTGTGTGTGTGTGTGTGTGCATGCATGTATATATATATATATATATATATATATATATATATATATATATATATATATATATATATATATATATAAGTCTGCTGTCAAAACAAGTGTTATTGTTGCAGGATAATGACATCCACATACAGCCATCCACACCATTGAAACCATTGAAAAATTGAGTTTTTGAGTTGATGGAACACTCCACATACAGTCCAGATCTTGCCCCTTCTGACCACCACCTCTTTGGGCAGCTCAAACATCCTTTACAAGTTTGTCAATTTGCTACAGATGAAGAAAGTGGTGCATAAATGACTGTGTGACCTGCCAAAAACCTTCTTCTGTGATGGAAGGAGTGAGTTTGTGGACCACTGGAAAAAGAGCATTAAAAAGCCAGGAGACTATGTCAAAAAATTATGTAATTGTTCAACCCCTGCTTTTGTTTCAATAAATTACAGAAACAAGAGCGCTTATAATTTTTAGCTTACTTTGGGTATATATTATGGACAACACAGTGTAAACAAGAAGTAATGAAATAAATTCAAATACTAGAAAGCCTTAGCTGTGATAACAAACTATAACAACGTGAACATATTCCTACTATGCTTTTGATGTGTGGAGTTTTCTAATGGACTGTTTTCACAATTTGTTGATTGCTTGTCACAGAAGATGCACCTAATCTCCGTCCCCCAGTTGATAGCATAGAGTATTCAGCTACAATATAAAAACAGTCAAGGATCAAGTTGTTACCATGGTTGATAGCTTAATTTGCATATTTGAGTCCCGGGGGTTTGTCATTAATTAAACAATATATGTTTTATCCACAGCATGAATCAAAAGGATTGAAATAGCTTTAAATATTAGAGGAGAGAGACACAGAGAGAGAAACAGACTGTCAAACAAGCAGGCAGACAGGCAGGTAGACAGACGAACAGTGAGGGAGGGAGAGATGAAGACAGGAATGAGAATGAGAGTGGAAGTGAAAGTGAGAGTGAAGAGAGATAAAAAAACAAAGTTGCACCTATAGGTTTGTGAAAATTCTAACAAAGCATTGGTAAACTAGGAGAATTGCCAAATGAAGTATTTTTCTAAATAATCTCATTTCAATAGTTGAACATTTCTTGAATAACTTTTACGATTTCTTATCTTTATTATCATTTTTATTTTATAAACAACTTGTTTACATCCACAAACTGTGTTAAATAAATTCTTGCAAAGAAATTCCTACAATCTGGTTGTCATTGTTACAAAAATTTCAAATGGCACCAATAATTCTGGTGCTAGAATTTAGTTTCTTGTTGTTTTGATGATCTGATTCAAATCTAGTGCCATAGTTTGTAAGATAAGTAAAAATTTACAATATAATAATAAAATAATAATAACAATAATAAGGGTATTTCGTCTGTCTTTACATTCTGAGTTCAAATTCCAGTGAGGTTGACTTTGCCTTTCATCCTTTCGGGTCGATAAATTAAGTACCAGTTGCATACTGGGGTCAATCTAACTGACTGGATCCCTCTCCAAAAATTTCGCCTTGTGCTTAGAATAGAAAAGAATTTTAAGGCGGTGAGCTGGCAGAAGTGTTAGCATGCTGGGCAAAATGCTTAGAGGGATTTCGTCTGTCTTTATGTTCTGAGTTCAAGTTCCACTGAGGTCAACTTTGCCTTTCATCCTTTAGTGGTCGAAAGATTAAGTACCAGTTGTGTACTGGAGTCGGTCTAATCAACTGGCCCCCTCCCCAAAAATATCGGGCCTTGTACCTGGAGTAGAAAAGAATAGTTCAAATGTCTAAGGCAATGAGCTGGCAAGATTGTTAGTGAACTGGGCAAAATGCTTAGCGCCATTTTGTCTGTCTTTACATTCTGAGTTCAAATTCTGCCAAGATTGACTTTGCTTTTCATCCTTCCTGGGTCAATAAAATAAGTACTAGTCAAGTAATGGGGTCGATGTAATCAATTTACTCCCTCCCCTGAAACTGATGGCCAAGGGCTAAAATTTGCAATCAATATTTCGCATGTCAGGAGCTGTTTAGCCCCAGATCAGCTAGCTGATGGTACACTATGAAATACCCAAATACTCATCCACAATTTTGCCTTACACTTGACGTACAGTATGCTATTCCAGTCCAAACTTTTACCTTATATCTCATGGTACGCTAGAACAGTGCTACTCAAAGTGGTGGTCTGCAGACCGGTGCCGGTCTGTGAGCTATCAGCTGCCAATACACAGCAAGTTTCCAGAATAGAAAGAAACATTATAAAATGCTTATAAAACGCTTATGTAATATTGTATTATTTGTTTACAAAATAAACATAGGATTTTTAAAATTGTCAACTTTTATTTTATTCATTATATATTTTGTTTCCAGTATAAATTAATATTACTAAGAAATATTACCGGTCCCTGGCACATTGGAAAAAAAAAAACTGCCAGAACGCCACATCCGACAGTTAGAGAAGCAGTGATGTAAAGGGACACCAGTCCACAGTTTTACATCACATCTGTTGCTACGATATATATTCTCTTTATTCTCTTATTTGTTTCAGTCATTTGACTGAGGCCATGCTGGAGCACCGCCTTTAGCCAAACAAACCAACCCCAGGACTTACTCTTTGTCAGCCTAGTACTTATTCTATTGGTCACTTTTGCCAAACCGCTAAGTTACAGGGATGTAAACACACCAACATCGGCTGTCAAGTGATGGTGGGGGACAAACACAAACACATACATATATATACATATGACAGGCTTCTTTCAGTTTCCGTCTATCAAATCCACTCACAAGGCTTTGGTCAGCCTGAGGCAATAGTAGAAGACACTTGTCCAGGGGATGCCACGCAGTGGGACTGAACCCGGAACCATGTGGTTGGGAAGCAAGCTACTTAACTTACAGCCACTCCGGTGCCTATATGTTATACAACACCACA
>NC_068990.1:92776632-92794484 GCF_001194135.2 Octopus bimaculoides | reverse complement strand
TGGGTGGGGGGTACACATTTAATACTATAATAACCGATTAAAAGATAATCCTTCTTTAGCAATGGAAGTTGTGACTTATTCATTATTTTTGTAAGTGGTGGTGGTGGTAGCATTGGCCATAGGTATCCTTATGCCCTACCCCCCACACCTCTCCTTGCTAAATCTATCATTCCCTCCCCATCTCTCTCTCTCTCCCTCCTCAAATCCCCTCCAGCTCTTTATCTCATTTTGACTTTGCAGCTCGTCTCTTCACCTCATTCCATCCCCCACTGTTGTCTACCTTCTACTCCCTCTCTCTCACTTTACATCACACTTGTCTGTGTGTTATTGTCTTTGCAAATGTATGAGTGTATATCTATGAAGAATTGTGTGTGGTGAGGAATAATGTTCATGTGTGTGTGTGTGTATGTGTCTGAGAAACTGTATGTGTATGTTTGTATGTCTGTGTACAAGGAGCTGTGTTTTGTGCGTAGATGTGTATGACAAAATTTGTATGTATATGTATGTGTGTGTGCATGTGTGTGTGTGGTAGAGACAGACAGACAGACAGACAGACAAACAAAAAGTAAATCTGACTGAACCAGGCCGTGAGGTATTAAAACATAAAAACCCAATATTTCATAACATTACGTCTGTTTCACTTAAGCTGCTCAGTCAGAGCACAAACAATCAATGATGGCCACCTCTTCTTTCACCTTCCACTTTATCTCTCACCTATCAATGCAACCATCTGCACTGCCGTTGCTGTCTTTAGCCTACCATCTTTTACCATCATCACTACCAGTAATGGTAGCTGGATGGGACGAGGGAAACAGTCTGCCCCAAGCAATATTTTTGGGGAGGGCAGCACTTTTAGGCCTGCTGCATAAACCTGTACAGGACAGAGGACACAGCAGTGGGGCTGTAAACTCAAAAGCTACCCCAGAAAGCATACACACTCGCTAAGCTTCTGACTACCACCATATCTGCTAATCCCCAAGGGACCTAATCTAAACTGGCCCTTCTGCGAACATCTTTCCTGCCCTCAAATTGGGGACTACACAAACTAACAAGCAAGATTCTCTATAATCAACTGAAATACTTGAGTCAGTGTTTACCTTGAGTTTGCTATAATCAGCAGATTGCCAAACAAGATTTATTTCAGGATTTTATTTAGTTGTGTCCTTTTAGACTCTGAGTTCAAATCCTACTCAGGACTGCCTCTGTGTGTGTGTTTCATCTTTCAATGAGTTAATGAAATTTACACCAACCAAATAATCAGATCAATAAAATTAACAATAATCTACCCCTAAATCTGTAGCCTTGAGTCTGCCTTAAAAATCTATATTAGTTTAACCCTTTTGTTACCAACCCGGCTGAAACTGGTTCTGGCTCTGAGTACAAATGTCTTGTTTTCATAAGTTTTGAATTAAATTCTTCCACCAAACCTTAGTCACAATTTATGTTCCTAACACTAGCTTAAACAAAATAATTTTTTAAAAATATATAGGCACAGTTTTAAGAAAAAGACAATTACAAATGTTAGAAAACCTTTTCTATATTACAGTTATGTTGATATCCACATTTTGTTAAATCAACATTTCAACTAATCCACAAATTTAATTCAAATTTAGACTTAAATTTAACTTTTCTTCCTCTACAGTTGTCAGCTTTCCCAATTTCAAGCTATCACCTAGTTTAATATCACCAATCTGAAAGGGTTTGTGAATGTCATAGAACGAGTCCTTTATCCTTGACTGAACCATTAACAAAAACAAACTCAAACTTAACTGTGCTTATGCTTGAATCTTAAGATAACATTAACCCTTTCGTTACAAAGCCTACTTTTAAAAGCATCTACTTTCAGTTTTCACAGAAATCATTTTAGAGAGTATAATCAGTTTCACAAAAGTTATTGTTATTCATCGTGGCACTCCGTCGTTTACGACGACGAGGGTTCCAGCTGATCTGATCAACGGAACAGCCTGCTCGTGAAATTAACATGCAAGTGGCTGAGCACTCCACAGACATGTGTACCTTTAACGTAGTTCCCGGGGAGATTCAGGGTGACACAGAGTGTGACAAGGCTGGCCTTTTGAAATACAGGTACAAAAGAAAGAGTGAGAGGAAGTTATGGTGAAAGAGTACAGCAGGATTCGCCGCCACCACCCCCTGCTGGAGCTTCGTGGAACTTTCGGTGTTTTCGCTCAATAAACACTCACAACGCCCGATCGAAATCGCGATCCTACGACCGCGAGTCTGCTGCCCTAACCACTGGGCCATTGCGCCTCCACTATGTTATTTATAATGATCAAAAGTTAATTATAACTAACGCAAAACCGAATAATATGGTTGCAAATTTTGACACAAGGTCAGTAATTTCAGTGGAAAGTGGTTAATCGATTACGTTGACTGCGGTGTTCAGATAATGTATCGACTCCGAATGGATGAAAGACCGAATCAATCCTAGCGAAATTTGAAATCATAACGGAGCACCGCAAAGCATTTTTGTTTGAAACGCTAACGATTCTGCCAGCTCCGTCGCCTCCTACAAAACCGAATAATACTGAGGTCAGTAACGGAAATGAGTATTGGGAATTTGGTGTAAGCTAAGGTCTGCAGAGGTACAAGACACTATGAGGTACTCCTCTCCGTGAGTAACACTGCAGCCCTGAATACTTACAACGATGTCCATCACAGATTGAATTTAACAAAAATAGATAAATAAATAAAAGTAAGAATAATTAAGGCCGTTACCGGAACTGTCCGGTCACGGATATATCACATGACCAAATTCGCGGGAAGTACTTGTTACTTCCCCGCCCCTGATCTCGCGCATTGAAATATACACAACTTTGCGAAGCAGACGCCTGTATATATTCATACGTATAGGACAATTTCTTAATATATATATATATATATATATATAATATACATACACACACACAAGCACATGTAGAGGTAGCTTTACACTGCGGGTTGATTGCCAACATTGTTTTTCTATGTATATAATCAACAGTTGTGATCTAGTTTATCTCAATCATGTTTACTCTGTCATACAAACAACTTCAGGAACAATTTGTCAGCAATCAAAATGGCACCAGTATCTCGGAGATTTCTTTTGCTGTAACCGTCTTACCAACGTTAATTATTTTTAGGGATTGCTTGTTATTATTGACTTCTTTATCTTCGTCATGGTGAGTATGTTTTCTTTGAATGATTATATCAACAAACACCTTTCCATACGGCGTAAACCATTTAAACAATCGATCGAACTGTTAGAAATAGCAGCTAAATCTCCCTCAAATCGTGTCCAGCTATCTTAGAAAAAAATGTTCGATAATGTAGTTTTTGAGACGTAATGTCCGGGTCACTATTGGAATGTTTTTGATCAAATGTTTGTCAAGCTGACCTAGCGGCAAGCAACGTATAAACGTTCTTCACACAGGATTTATCTGTATTTATGAGATGACAGGTAACCAAGCGACCGTCTCTTGTCACACTATTATTCTTGTCTGTCGTCAGTTTGACGGTTGCACAACATTTCACTCTGTTCGATCTCCGATCACCTTCAGACGTCCTATGCTGACATACACATACACGGAACCTTAGTTTGAACTCGGAAACTATCCGAAGGGTTGTAATCTTTTAAACTGCCCAGACTCCAGCAGATGATCGGAGATGAATATTAACGAAAGGTAACGAAGCAAGCAAATTCACGAAGGACGAGGATAATAACCTAAAATATTTAAATTACCAAGGTACAGAAAATAATCTTATTTTTTTATATTTATTTAATTTGAAGAGATACTGCTCGTAGCTTTCCTAGGTATTGCAAGGCTGGAAGAATTAGTCTGTATAAGAGGGGATACTGCCCCTAGCATTTCCAGGTCCTACGAAACTGGAAGAATAATTGTAAGATGGGACACTGCCCATAGCTTTTCCAGGTCGTGTGAGACTGGAAGAATTAGTCTGCATAAGAAGGGACATTGTGTCTATAGCCTTTATAGGTCCTGCAAGATTGGAATTATTAGACCGTGTAAAGAGGGGATACTGTTCATAGGATTTTGCAGGTCCTCCAACACTGAAGGTGGAGGCTGGTACCTGTGCTGGTGGCACGTAAAAAGAACCTTTCGAGTGTTGGCCTTCATGGAGGCAAAGTAGTTGAGCTCCTTTCAAGTGTTCGGCCTCACAGAGGCAATGACTGAGACCTTTGGCATTGTGTCAGGCTTATGAAGAAGACCCATCAAGCCGAGCAAAACCGCAAACATGACATACTGGTGTCACGCAAATGGCACCTGTGCTGGTGGCACATAAAAGCACCCATTACACTCTCGGAGTGGTTGGCATTAGGAAGGGCATCCAGCCGTAGAAAGCCATGCCAAATCAGACTTGAGTCTGGTACAGCCTTCCAGCATGCCAGCCCTGGTCAAACCGTCCAGCCCGTGCTGGCATGTGTTGGACGTTGATGGTGATGAAGAGAAGTATAACACATCCGTCAGAAGATTTCGTTGGGAAAAGCTGAAATGTTCATTGATTGTGCTGCAAAAATAGAGAGGAATAAGGGAGGTTGAAGGAGCAATAAAAAATGGGGATACGAGTGTTGGAAGGATTAATGAAAATTGGGCTGATGTGTGGTACAATTGAAAATGAGAGAAAGAGAGAGGTGGGGATTGAGATCTGGGGCATGGGAGACAACTAAGGAGAGAAAATGTTTAGGTTTATTTTTAAAATGGATTGCTATATGAGTGTATGTAATATTTATAAATTGAATGATAGGGTGTCAGTTATTAATGGCTCTGAAGAAGCTATAAGATGCTGTGCGTGTTTCTGTGTATTCATATGTATATATATATATATATATATATATGTTATCATTATCCTCATCATTTAATGTCCATTTTCCATGCAGGCATGTGTTGGACAGTTTGACAGGAGATGGCCAGCTGAAGAGCTGCCAAGGTTCCATGTTTGTTTTTGCCTGGTTTCTACAACTGGATGTCCTTCCTAACACCAACAACTTTTCAGAGTGTACTAGGTGCTTTTAAGCAGCACTGGCATGGGTTTGTTCACATGGCGCCTCAACATATGGTGTCATTACTGTATGAATACTGACATCAACAACTCCATGTGACCCGCCTTGACTAATAGCAGGCCAATCCCCTGTAGCCATCTTGAACTTTTTCCATTTAGTTATTTAAGCCTGAAGAGCTAGGTTCATTTTGTGGGCCAACAACTGTCTTTCTTCAAAGTAAAAAGTGTAACAATGTAATGATTAAACATTCGGCAACTGGTTTTTTTTTAAGGTAGCATTACATTGAACCATGGCAAAGAAAGGGTAAGTGCTTCATTTATTGGGCCAAAAAATGTATCAAAAGGGTAGCTAGAGGTGCAAAAGGTGTTGGTGCATGAGCCTTTTTGTTCTCCCCCCCCCCCCCAAATAACACATTAACGTGTAAAACGGAGCAATTAAGGTGTGAACAAAAGTTCAGCAACACATGTGTGCATAAGGTCACTTTATGTGTATGCCCCCGATCATGCATTCAGGTCACAGGGGTGATTTCTTTGCCATGACCTAGCTCTGACCTTATGGAGTGTGTGTATAAAATTTGAGGTCAATCTGACATTGGATGTGGATTTCTATAAAAAACATAAATGTCTACAGACACACAGACACACAAACTCAATTTTATATATATATATATCATTATTTAACATCCACTTTCCATGCTGGCATGGGTTCTCTGTTTATTTCCTCATATTCCTTTCTGTTGAAGAGCGTTGGCTCAAAACGTAAAAGACTTTCTCACTTTCCCAACCATCAAACTAATACACCTGCTTGCTGTTCATACACCTGTCTTTGTCTTTTGTTTTTCCGTAAATTTCAACTATATATACAGACAGACATACTTGCATGTGCACATGCACTTTTAATGTTCCAGCAGAAGCTTGGAACACTGACGGAAATATCTGTTTCCCATGTTGTCTAGATTTGGTATTCTAATGACTGTGGAATCAGAGAAGGCACCGGAATGCATTCAATTAAAGGACTGATTAAATAAACCAACTCGGTATCGTAAAAAATTGTACTTATTGTTCAAAGCTATAAAATTAGTCTCAAGTCTGCATTAAAAGGTTGCAGTCCATCAGTTGGAAAGATTGAAGAGTATTAACAAAAGATTGTTTTCAATCATCACTGTGCATCAGGTGTGTGCACGCTAATCCCCAGCTGTGAGAAATTACTTGGCAAACAGTTAAGTGCAGCAGTAAACCCTTTTTACGAGGTTGGACAAATAATTCATTGCATGAACAAACTAATGAAATCTCCCGATGCATAGATGCATGTTATCTAATTCATATTGGCAGAAATACAGCATGGATTGAACAAAGGATTCTTAAATATTCTTCCCCACGGACATCTTATTAATCGTAATCAGAATAATAACAGACTGACATTAACAGCTTCTCCATCTCCTGTAGAGTTGCTTCTTTTCTGTGAACCCCTATAGTAATTCTTCTTTCATATCAATGTCATCAATTTCCTCAACTACTTCTGCTGCTCAGTTCCCAACGTCTCCAAAACTACCAATGCTACCAAATCCTGCTGTTCCTCACTGTAACTTAATGAATGGTGCAATGCATCTCTACAGAAACTGCAAAATCCCAAAAGAAATTTCTAAGTCACAAAGCTGTAGAGCCTGACACAATTTATCTTTTATAGTTGGACTAATGTTATATTTATAGTTCTTTGTTATTGAACATCTAAGCGCAAGCATGACTGTATGGTCAAGAAATTAATTTTGTAATCACATGGTTTGTGGTTCAGTCCCACTGTGCAGCACCTTGGGCAAGTGTCTTCTGCTATTGCCCCAAGCTGACCAATGCTTTGTGGCAATTTGATACATGAAAGCTATGAGGAAGTCTATTGTTTATATATGTGTGTGTGTGTGCATGCCCTTGTGTTTGTACATCCTCTACTTGACAACTGGTGTTGGTTTGTTTATGTTCCTGGGGTCAACCAAACCCTTCAAGGCCATTTCCCAGTCTGGCAGCAGTTACTGAAACCAATAAAAGTAAAGAATATCCAAACTTTTTGACATTGAGCTTACCTCTTTCATTTCTGCTAACACTGTTTGGTTCATATTGTTGTGGAATTGCATCCTTGCATGTAATCCAGCCTATTTAAGGTGACCACCAGTTTGACAGCATTGACAATTGCATCAAGTTTTGTTTAGATAACATTGGTAAACTAGGATACTCTATTTTGACATATGTTTGACATTTCTGAATTTACTTGCTTACTTAGTATTGTGTACTTATTTAATTATCTTAAACAACTTTAGATAACACTGTTGTTTAGATTCAGAAGACATATGTAGTAATGGCTGTGAAGTTTTAATAATAATAATAATAATGAAATAATTGTGTCTAGTGCTGAGGTGCACTACAACTCATCAAAGGTGCATGTGCAGTACATAGAATTATGTACAAAGGTCAGGAAAGGGGACAGTGTAAGAGTCAGGATACAGCCTGGTGTCTCTGTTTGAGCCATTGCTGTGTTTATAGTTTGGCTCAAACAGATTTGCTGTGCATCAGTAAGTTAGTCAAACATTTGGGATTCACTGATATATTGTACCTCCACTTAGTATGAGACAATACTGTGCACTCTAACATGATCTTTTTCTTGTTATCATTTAACCCAAGGACTGTCTTGAGTGAACAGAAGTAGGGTCAAAGACATTCCAAACTTGATTAGTTTGTATGTCAAGAACTTATTCTTATTTTTTAAGATGATAGGGTGTCATTGGAAAGGGATTTCACTTGTCATGTACATGATCTGGCTTATATAGAATACTCTTTGGAAGTTTGGGCATTCTGTGTCCTCACTGTCTAATTTTTTTATTGTATACCCTGTAGGTTTTGGTGATGGTAGTCAAGGTAAACCTGGCCAAAGTGCTACAGTTGCTGGTGTGTTCTCTATGTTACAATTGGTCAGCATACTAAAGGAGTGTTTTTATTTATGCTTTGACATCAATTTAATCCTGACACTGCAACTACTAAACTAACTTAATCCATCAACTTACCTGTAAGTTTACCTACAGAATACCTTGTCATTATATTAATATTTAGTACAGCTCTGTAACTTTATAAACATTATTTGCATTTATCAGCTCTTGTTATTAACACAATACCTAAACCTCTAAATTCAACACACCTCTCACTTTGGTTGTGTTTAACCCTTTTGATACCAATCTGGCTGAAACCACCTCTGGCTCTGCATTACAAATGTCTTGTTTTCATAAGTTTAGAATTAAAATCTTCCACCAAACCTTAGTCACAATTTATGTTCCTAACACTAGCTGAATGATAACTAAGTTATTTTACTAAATTCTTTGTTAAATTTAAAATTAATTGAAAGAAACACAGAGAATCTCAACAGAAATATAGTAACAAAACGGTTAGACATTTTACTTTATCTATTTCAGGTTCAAACCAATTTTTGAATTTATCATTTTGATTGTTCTTACGGAGCTCACCTTTACAGTATTCAGTGACCACATCTTATTAGTGTTACTGCTGCTATTCTTTGCTGTTATTCTTCAACTATCAACATTTACATCACAAACTCAGGAACTGTGGACTAATTTATCCAACCCAAGAAAACTACAAAGACCTATTTTAACATACATCAATGGCAGACAACTCAAGTTTGTTACATATTTTCGTGCCATTATCAACATTGTCACAGGTATCTGCATCCTTGCAGTTGACTTTCCAATATTCCCCAGACGTTTTGCCAAAACTGAGACCTATGGAACCAGTGTTATGGACACAGGTGTTGGATTTTACATAGTTGCAAATGCATTGATCTCACCTGAAGCCAGACAGACAACTCAGCGCTGCAAGTAACTACCTTTTCTCATTCTATATTTTCATTAAGGTGGCGAGCTGGCAGAATCATTACCACGTCAGGTGAAATGCTTAGCAGTATTTCTTCTGCCACTACGTTCTGAGTTCAAATTCTGCTGAGGTTGGCTTTGCCTTTCATCCTTTTGGGGTCAATAAATTAAGTACCAGTTGCGTACTGGGGTTGATGTAATTGACTTGCCCCTTCCCCCAAAATTTCAGGCCTTGTGCCTAGAGTTGAAAAGATTCTATATTTTTATTGTGTTAATTCATTTTATTGTTTCTCTTATAGATCCAGGTTAGCTCTAACAGTAGATTTTTGTTCAAAGACATTTCTAGCCATGACTGTATCATTCTCTTCATATTTAGGACTCCATTCTTCACTGCGGTCCTTCAGAAAGCAGGTTACAGTAGAAGTAAGATGTTTAGTTGGTATATCGAACAGGTAGAACAACAGCATAGGGGCTACTTTTATGCGACACCAGCACAAGTGCTCTTTAAGTGGCACTGGCACAGACACACAGAATCACCAGCAACAAAGAAATTCAAGACTCAACTTTCTGTAGAAAAATACTAACCATTTTTGGTGGATGCAAAAGGACCTATACCAGAATATTACCCGGAAAAGGGGTCTACATAGGCTACAGTGAAATGCTGACCAACAGACCGAAACCAGCAATTCACACCAAACACTGAAGTCTGCTGTTAAAGCAAATGTTATTGTTGCAGGACAATGCACACCAGCATACGGCCACCCACACCACTGAAACCATTGAAAAATTGAGTTTTGAATTGCTGGAATAGCCACATCTTGCCCCTTCTGACCATCATCTCTTTGGACAGCTCAAACCATACCAAAATTGAAGTGTATGATTGACACATGGTCATCTGGCTTGAGCCATGACAGCCTATCCAACCAGTGCCAGCATGTAAAGTTGATGTAATGTTGATGTGTATATTGTAGTTTATTTGAGTGTTGAACAGAATGCTTTGTGGTATTTGTTTGAAGTGTCTGTGATCTGAGTTCAAATCCTCACAAATTCAACTTTGCTTTTCATTCTTTTAGGGTTGATAAAAAAAAGTTACCAATCCAAGACTGGCAGAACTATGAGAACATTGAACCAGTTGCTTTGTAGTATTCTTTTTCATCTCTTAGCATTCTGAGTTCAAATCTTGCCATGGTGATACTGTTAAGTTGTTGCCAGGTTTAACACTACCACCCGGTACCTTGGGTGCCTTCAACAGTTTCTGGTTTGAGGATATCTTCCTCCCTCTTGACTAAAAGATGTCATGAATATATATGTATTGTATACAGAATAATTCAGAATTTCTGACACATGTATAATATAGATAAATCTACATTTATTTATTTGAAAGCCATGGCTATGAAGATTGCAGCTGGTGTGAAAACATCTTATTGTTCTTTTAAGAAAGCAGAAAAATAATTGAGAATCCTGTTTTGAGGGTGATTGCCTCCTCATCAGAGAAGATGCACCCCTATTTTTCATTTATGCAAAGAACTTGTAATCTAAATCTCTATATTTAGCAGTTGTTTATCTGGATATAACATTCATAATCTTCCTAATTTGCTTATAGTATAATTTGTTGGCCATTTTGATGCCACTGAAAATTGTTCTGATGGAATGTATAACTCCAAAATACTTGTCTTAGTCAGTAAAAAGTCTTTTAAGTTTAGACTATGTTAAAATTCTAACCAATTTCTATCTTTAATCTAGATCATTCTTAGACTGGTTGTCTGTGTTGTTTCTCTCAATGAAGGCTTGTGTTCCACTACTGACCCTTGGCCTCAGTCGAATGATCGTTGTGAAAGGGACAGACTACCAAGAACATTATTCTGAGTATGGTGTCCATTGGAACTTTTTCTTCACTCTAGCAGTTGTAAAGGTAAGTGTTTAATTCCCTCCCAATAAACCTATGACATTCTCATGGAACTGTTTGAAAAAAGATACTAATTGACCTAGTATACCATCTTCTTTCATTTCTAGTTTTACTTATCCCATTTCATTTTGTTAAAAATTATTTTGGTTATTTGCAGGTTTTCTTTCTTTCAGTGAGGAAACTACATCAACCTAAAGCTGAGGCAGCTGATGATCAGTTTCATTTTTTTCTTTTTTATTCAGGTTGAGAGCATGAAAAGCAAAATGTGGGAAGGGAAATATTTTAGAAACTTGTAGTTCAAGGGAGAAAGAATTGAATGCAGTTAAATATGGGATCAGATGTTCAGCACCAGTTAATCCTTCAGTCACAGGAGATATCTGGAAATATTTAATAACTTGGTCTAGAAGCAATCTTTGTGCTGTGACTGAAGTTAACAGTCCAACTGTATACAAAAAAAAAAAAAATCCCATAGCCATATAAGGTGATGAACTAATAGAGTTGTTACAGAGCAGGATAAGATACCTTCTGGCATTTGTTCCAATTTTCTGCATTCTGAGTTCAAATCCTTCTGAGGTCAACTTGGCCTTTCATCACCTTTGAGATTGTTAAATAAGTAGCAGTCAAGTACTGGAGCCATTTGTCCCATGTCCCTCTTAGAATTGGTTCCATTGAAGGAGCCAAGGAAAGGAATTTACAAGAACCCTTTCAATCTTTTTGCCACAATTCAGTCAACTTGCTAAGAAAGAAATAACTTTATACAAGAGAAAGTTTTTGTGGTGTGAATGTAGTTTACAATCCACTTACATATGAGTACTGTCTGAGAACTGTATAGAAATGTCTGTGTGATAAGAAGCTTGCTTCCCAACCACATGGTTCTGGGTTCAGTCCCCCTGCATGGCATCTTGGGCAAGTATCTTTTACTATAACCTTGGACTAATAAAAGCCTTGTGAGTGGATTTGGTAGACGGAAACTGAAACTTTCAATTTTTGTCTGTCTGTCTGTCAGTCTGCTGTCTGATCAAAGTCAAGTAGTCAAGTGAAGACTCTGTGGTGTTAATGTGTTGTACCTATTTTTTAACTGACAATGTTAATGACAACTATGATGGCAGTGGTGATGGTGATGATTATGACAATAATGATGATGATAATGAAGGTGGTGGAGATTATGATGATGATGTCATTGATGATTATTAATTCTGTTTTCATCCTCCCAAACCAGGTTCTCTCAACCCTTTTTTGCTGCATTTTTTCTGGAAGATGTAAGAGCTGGATCCTCAGTCTCATTATATGTGCTGGTTACCAGTGGTGCTTGTATTCTGGTCTCGAGAAATACATTATCAATGGCTGGGATGGACAAGGAACAAGAAAAGGTCTGTTCGATGCTAATCGTGAAGGCATCTTCTCATCATTTGGTTACATGGCCCTCTACTTTGCCGGTGTACAACTGGGACAGTTTCTCTTTGGAACAAGGTATTTATAATTGTATATGATACTTACCTCAGCTGATTTATGACTGCTTTGATATTATGCAGTTCGTTTGATCAATCTTTGTCTAGTTTAGCAGTTTGTCTGCTTCCTCATGTTATAGAATGAGTGAATCTAAATGTTTGTCTGTTTGGAATGTTACTTTTGTTGTTATTGACTATCCCTTAATGGCCCCTGAAATATAGAATGTTTGTCCATAAATTATAGTTTAGAAATAATGATAATAATAATAATAATAATAATAATAATAATAATGCCATTCATCTGCTGGTATTGATACATCAATGCTTTCTAATTGATGTATCAATACCAGCAGATGACAACGTTTCTCTAAAAGAAATGGAAAAACTTTCAAAATACAAAGACCTGGAAATAGAGGTAACTCGAATGTGGAATCGAAAAACAGAAACAATTCCTATCATAGTGGGCGCCTTAGGTCTAATAAAAAAAATATTCAGACAAATACATAACAAAAACACCAGGACTTACAAGTATATATAACATATAGAAAATAGCACTACTAGGCACCACACACATCCTACGTAAAGCACTTTCAATACAGTAACCATAAGAGCATCACAGCAAACCACAGCAGGACATACCCAAGGCACACAGTTCTTAGACTAGGCAGTGCAGTACTATCCTTGATTAAGGCTCTTCATTTCATGTTACTCCAGTCAGCTGATGCTGCAGTTCTCTCTCCCCCCCCCCCCCCCAGCTGTCACATCCTTGATGTTCCACAGAGTCAATCGTGGGAAGGCTGAGAGAAAGAGACTCTATGTTTCCTCATGATTGTGGACACCAAAATCCTGATTAATGCTCCCGAATCATATCCAAAGATTGAAGGGCATTGAGAGCAGGGTGAGCCATTGCCCTGCTGGACAACAAGGCTTTGCAGCGTTTCATCCACCTTTATGTTCTGAGTTCAAATTCTGCCGAGGCCGACTTTGCCTTTCATCCTTTTCAGGGTTGATAAAACAAGTACCAGTTGAACACTGGGGTCAATGTAATCGGCTTAACCCCTCTCCCTTGAAATTGCTGGCCTTGTGCCAAAATTTGAGATCAATGTTTTAATATTTGGCTCTTGTCGTAATTTTGAAACTCTGTGACCATCATAAAAATATTGATAGCAAATGTCTACTTTTACAGGAATACACTGTTTGATTGGCTAAAATGCCTGCAAGGACTGACCGGATTCTGTATAGGCTGTTGGCTTCTCCTTCGAGTATGTCGACATGTTATTGGACCAATATCCAGACGTTTGGTCAATTTACCATATATTATTTGGATAGTAAGTATATTCATCATCATCATCATCATTTGTTGTCCATTGTCCATGCTGTCATGGGTTGGATGGTTTGACTGGGCTGACATGCTGGTAGGCTGCATCAGACTCCAGTCTGGCCTTTAATTTCAACTAATCTCCATTATCATCATCATCATCTAATGTTTCTCTTTCTATGCTTTGTATGGGTCAGAGGGTTCAATAGGAACCAATGAGCGAGAGGGCCGTGCCAAGCTCCAGTGTCTCAGTTTTCATGTGCTTTCTACAGCCGGATGCCCTTTCTAATGTCAACCACTTTACCGAGTGTACAGGGTGGTTTTTTTTTTTTGTGGCACCAGCACTACCGAGGCCACCAAGTAACTTGCAAGATGAGTCCCCCTCCAACATTGCTTGACAACCGATGCTGGTATGTTTATGTCCCCCACAGCTTAGCAGTTCACCAAAAGAGACCGATAGAATAAGTACTAGGCTTACAAAGAATAAGTCCTGGGGTCGATTTGCTCAACTAAAAGGTGGTGCTCCAGCATGGCCGCAGTCAAATGACTGAAACGGATAAAAGAAAAAGAATAAATTACATCATGTGTAAACAAGCATAAGTTTTTTTGAAGCGCTGAAATGGATTGTAGAACAAGTAGAAAGATATTTTTTGTTTTTCAACACATAAATACTGCTAGAACAGCATACGTAGGACAAAATCCTTACAGAGCTGGGAAAATATTTTCTGCTCTTTGAGGATTTTATCCTGTATATGCTGTTCTCTCAGTATT
Source organism: Octopus bimaculoides (assembly GCF_001194135.2). Lineage (NCBI taxonomy): Eukaryota > Metazoa > Mollusca > Cephalopoda > Octopoda > Octopodidae > Octopus > Octopus bimaculoides. The sequence continues at coordinate 92,780,162 of NC_068990.1, read as the reverse complement.
TATGTGTTGAAAGAAATATATAAAATATATCTTTATATTTATGACTATTTTTATTTGTAATCAATCCTAAATATCAATAAAGTATATGTCTCTATGTTTCTCTATCTGCAGGTGGCCCTCACTACTCAAGAATTAGCTATTTTACTTGCTGCTGAGTTAATTATTTCACTGTTGGCTTCCTCTCAAAAACAGTCTAAAACGAAAAGTAGTAAGTTGATCGTTTCATCCCTAATTTTGTCTGTGGGGTTTATAATGGGTGGTTTATTGTTTCTCTGTATATTTATGTGGACAATGTATAATAGCATTGGAGAAGAAAGAAGCCTTTGAGATGTGGATTTCAAATTAGGAAGAATAAGTTGGAAAGACAGAGTAACAAATGCTGCTGTACTAGAAAAACGGAAAAACTAAGAAGCTCGGCAGAATTTGAGCTCAGAACATCAAATACAATATTATGTGAAGGGAAGTAACTCAGATAGAGTTAAAAAAAAAGATGATAGTTGTGGTGTTGGTGGCGGCGGCAGCGAGGTTAGTGACGATAATGGTGAATGGAAATAGAGAGCGGGGTGGGGGAGAAGCAGTAAAATATATATATAGAGAGAGAGAGAGTAAAAGAAGAAATAGTAAGGGAGGGGGGGAAGTGGCAGAAATAGCGGACCAAGGATGAGAGAGAGAGAGAAAACATGCAAGAAAGTCAGAGAGAGAAAAAGAGAAAGAGAATAAAAATAAGAGATGATATTAGTAAACTTTGGTGGTGTTGGTTGGATGCCCTTCCAAGATGCCATGCAGTGGACCTGAACCCTCACCTGTTTCCAAGCAAAGTAATGCTTTCTCATTGCTAGATATGTTTTTCGTGGAAGACTGGAAAGGAACAGCACTGCTTGTATGGTGGTGATGCTCGTTTACTATCATAATGTAATGTCTAGAACAGAGGTTGTCAACCTTTTTTTACTAGTGGACCCCTTCCATTCCAGTTTTACTCTACTGGACCCTAAAGTAGCCATTTCAAATGAAACAAAACAAAACATCTTTAGACTTAAATATTATTAGGAATTGTATAAAAGAAATTGTTAAAATGTTTTGTGCATTGTGGAAGTATAACCGACTTTATTTGAACAATTTTTAACAACAAAATCTTCTGACCTCCCCCCACCCCAGGTCATATGGACCCCAGTTGAGAGCCACAATGGCACACACTCATATGCAAACGCACACACGCTCAACTTAGCATGAAGCATCTCTGTGGGTTTTCTGGATCCTGTCAAATCATTTAACTCATGAAAACAAACATTAGACGATGAAGATACAATGTGTTTCTTTCAGTTTTGCTCTACCAAATCTATTCACAGTTGTTTGGCCAGCCTTAGGGCTATAATAGAAAGCATTAGTTATAGAAGACACTTGCCCAAGGTGCCACCCAGAGAACTGATCCCAAGACCACATGATTGGGAAGTAATCCTCACAACCAGCCGACCATGTATTTGCCTCTCACCACTTTTCTAAATTTGAAATTGTGAAAACTTTATTATTATATGATCACTTTCAAAAAACATCATTAGAAACCATTATTTATTTTTAAAAATTACATATGTTATATCTCTTTCACAATTGCTTATTATTATTATTATTATTATTATTATTTTTGCTTCTTTCTTTACTAGGTCAAAAGAAAAGTAACTCTCCTAATACGAACCCTGATTTTACAGTCTCCAAACTTTGTATCCTCGATGCTATCAACTACAATGGTTTACTATTTTTCCTCATCTGTAACCTCTTAACTGGAGCTGTCAATTATGCAGTCAAAACTCTCTATACCCAAACTATGCAAGCAATAATGATCCTTGTTGTATATATGTTTCTTTCCTGTACACCAATAGTCATATTGCGGTACTTTAATATAGCACTGAAATTTTGGTAATAAATTTCTCAATCTTGACTTACGTCTTCGTTGATATTTTATTTCTTGTTTTTTTGTTTATGCATCATCAGCATTGCCATCATAACATCTATTTCTTTATTTCTATGCCTGCATGAGTCATACTGAATTCATTAAGGTAGATTTCCTACATTCAGATACTCTTATTATCAACCAACGCTCACCTGTTTCCAAGTGATGTAATATTTTCCTAAGGTTGGACATGTTTTCAGTTAAATTGACAACACTACTTCTATGATGGTGATGATTGTTTATAACAATCATACAATATCAAGACAAGGCCACGCACACATACATGCATGTGTATATGACAAGCAGTTTTCTGTTTACTTTATCCATTGACAAGACTTTGGTCAGCCCAAGGCTTATAGTAGAAGACACTTGTCCAAGGTGCCACACTGAACCCACATGGTCATTTTTCACTAATTAAATGCTTAAAACTCGTGAGGTAGTTGTGAGATGTGCTAAAAATAACAGCTAAATAGGCCTTAAATCATGCACCGAAATTTTTATTTGGTTTTTGCATAATCATATGAATTCCCATGTGTAGAATACAAATTTTCAAAAACTTTTCTGAAAATTATAAAAAATAAAGAAGTTATGAAAAGTTATATGGCGTGCGTAAAGCAGAATTCTGCCAGTTTGTTTACAGTTTGATATTAAAACAGATGCTATCATCACAATGTTGACAACACGTGCAGTGATGCACAAAATGACAGCTTCCAAATCCTGTTTTCTGACTGAGTAAAAATGATCAAACTTTAAAACTCGTAACATTTAAAAAAAAAATTTTCTAGAATAAATGAATTTGGCTTTGAGATTCAGCATGGAAAATTACACCAATACTCCAAATTTGAAAATTTTAGAAAGTGCAACCAAACAAAAAAGATCCGAAATCCTTGTGATATCCCCTCATCTATGCCCTTGTGGCTAATAAAAGAAATTATTATTATTATTATTATTATTATTATTATTATTAAAGGTGGTGAGCTGGCAGAATCATTAGCATGCTGGATGAAATGCGTAGTGGTATTTCGTCTGCCATTACGTTCTGAGTTCAAATTCTGCTGAGGTCGACTTTGCTTTTCATTCATTCGGGGTCAATAAATTAAGTACCAGTTGGGTACTGAGGTCAATGTAATCAACTCATCCCCTCCCCTGAAATTGCTGCCCTTGTGCCAAAATTTGAAACCATTTTCATTATTATTATTATTATTATTATTAACAAACAGGAAACAACTATCTCATTCCAGGGAGAAAAACTAGAGGTAGTTGATAGCTTCCGCTATCTGGGTGACCAAGTTAGTAGTGGGGGTGGGTGCGCTGAAAGTGTAACTGCTAGAATAAGAATAGCCTGGGCCAAGTTTAGAGAGCTCTTACCTCTGCTGGCGACAAAGGGACTCTCACTCAGAGTAAAAGGCAGACTGTATGACGCATGTGTACGAACAGCCATGCTACATGGCAGTGAAACATGGGCTATGACTGCTGAGGACATGCGTAAGCTCGCAAGGAATGAAGCCAGTATGCTCCGCTGGATGTGTAATGTAAATGTGCATACCCGTCAGAGTGTAAGTATCTTGAGAGAAAAGCTGAACAT
>NC_068990.1:92764120-92771620 GCF_001194135.2 Octopus bimaculoides | reverse complement strand
TATGCACATATATATATGTGTGTGTGAGTGTGTATACACACACACACACACAGACACACAGATATAACATACATTCATGCATACTGTACATGCATACACACATGTACATACATATGAACATAGTTGTATACATATACACATATAAATATAAGCATGTATGCACATGCACACACACACCTTGTCAACATTGTATTATGAGAAAATAAGTAGAAAAACAGATTAAGAACAACACAGAATAACGTGCTTTTCTTCTATCAAATGAGAGTTGACCAAAGTCTTTAACTCAGTACGCTTCTACTTATAATTAACAGGTATTTGCACACAATTAGAGCAATCATTAGCCGTGTAATTACATGCCTATAGATGTTAAAAATATTTGTATTGAACAACACCATTTCACTTAGATCCTCCTCTTTTCTATATTGTATTGTATATATATATATATATATATATATATATATATCATCATCATATTTGTGTATTAGTATTTCCTTCATTGATGGATTCTACCTCCCACCTCAGCATGCAGCCAAAAAGATTCATTCTGATTCTATCAGGACATCTATTTTTATGCATGTATGTCCACAGCTGGTGAAATGAGAGGAACTCTGAACTTTGTCAAGTTGACATTGTGGGGAAAACCACACACAGTTTAAGTTATAACTTCTGTGGTTAATGTTATGGCATAATTTGTTCAGTTTAAAAGGGAGGCTGTTCTGATATGTAATAATGTAGAGTTGTGAAACATGGGACAGTGAATGTAGAGGTCTGTATGTGGTGTGCGTAAGATGGAAGAGCTTTATATAGTGTAAGATGTGTGATGTTGAATTGAAAAAATGTGTAATGTGATTAGAGAGGAACAAGTTCAATTAGGTCTGCTGAATTTGGAATGAATGCTGCTGGGAATGTGTGTGAGAGAGAGAGAGAGAGAGAGAGAGAGAGAGAGAGAGAGAGAGAGAGAGAGAGAGAGAGAGAGAGAGAGAGAGAGAGAGAGAGAGAAAGCAAGGCACACACACACACACACAAATAAACAAGAATATTGTTTCATTAATAAATAGAACAAAAAAAAGTGACAAAAAAATAAGTAAAAATTGTTACAATGATGGGTGGAGCTGATCTGAAATAAATTGGACCAGCTGGGACATGCTCCATTTTGATGAGATAATTATATAATAGTGTTTTATAATTAGTTGACTCATTGTTAATAATAAGACTTGTTAATTAGTTAAGAAAATAATTGTTATATGCCATACTAATTTTGCTTGAGAACTATATTAAGGATACACAAAACTCCAGGCTTTGTGTCTTTAATAGAACAGAAATAATAATTACATTTTTTTTTTCATATGTCTTTCAGTAGATTACCACCACCAGAATTATATAAAGCCCAGTCTACATAGCTCTACAAATGAAACTATAATGCACATGGTTTTCTCAAGAATATTTTTCAAAAATATTATAATGAACTTATTGTATGCACTGCTCAGGTGCACTCGAATTTGTCATAAAAGTGTAAAAGAAGGGACAGCAAACAGTTTATTTTTTCTACTCTAGACACAAGGCCCAAAATTTTTGAGGGAGTATGGGGCGGGGAGCTGTCGATTAGATCCATCCCAGTACGCAAATGGTACTTAATTTATCGACTCCACAAGGATGGAAGGCAAAGTCAATCTCAGCAGAATTTGAACACAGAATGTAAAGATAGACAAAATACCGCTAAGCATTTTGCCCGGCGAGCTAACGTTTCTGCCAGCTCACCGCCTTAGAAAACAGTTTATTAAGTTAAGTAAAGAAAGACAGCAATGAAAGCCAAAAGTACATGCACAATACACATGATAAAACAGAAAAAAGACAGAGAAGCGAACAGTAAAAGAGCCATAAAGAGGAAAGAATGCAGGGGCATGTCAGGAATTTTGAGAAGCATGGAATTGTTGAAAGATGCATTAGTGTCCTGACAGCTAACAACAGATGTTGATAGTTTGTTCTACATTTTCACAATTTTGAACATATTTCCAAAACTCTGCATGGCTGCTCTGCTGTTTCTTCAGTTTATAAATCTAACTTTTGTAATTTAAAACCACTTAGACTTATCTTAATTTGGTTCCTTATTTTAATATATTTTACTCTCAGACTCAGACAGCAGACACACATTTACAACGATTACTAAAGAAAGCCATTCAACTCCTCAGTATTTCCATGTGGTATGACAGAAGTGATGAATCTCAGGATTGGGACTCAAAGAACAGATTCTAGAAAAATAACAATACATATACCATCAGAATCTTCAGGAAAATGAACTCGTCAAGGTCTTCAATTTGTAGTTTGACCAGTAAAAAGCTAAATGTTGTCACACTTTATAATCTCTCTCCTTATGACAAAAAAGGTAGAGACCGGGCGCAAGAAGCTGCCAGGATACTTTTACTAAATGCTCTCAAAATGGAACCAAATGTTCATGAAATATTCTTTGCAGACACAAAACCAAATCCTTTATATCAAGAAATTGATCAGACAATTTTCTCACTATCAAATTTGTCCACGGCCATCACTGCTGATGTAATCAGCAGACATAAAGATGAGTTTCGTTTCCACACAACCATTCGACGGACTGAAGTGAATAAGAGTTTAAATGAAATCTATTCGGGGTTGGCTTGGAAAAAACTTGGTAAGTTCTGATCCAGACTAATTCCTCATTCTGTTAAATATTCAAACCCTATCATTATTGTAGCTAGAGTGTGAGCGACCAAGGGGCTGTTACTGAGTTTGTCCCCTGCTCCTGCTGGACTAGTACAGCCTATAGAGCTTATACAGCAAACCCCAAAGTGCCATTCCTATAAAAGTGCTGCCTCAGGCAAACTGCCCATTCTACCATCCTTAGTGTAGTGAGTGCTTTTACGTGCCACCGGCACAAGGGCCAGTCTGGCGGTACTGGCAATGGCTACGCACAAATGGTGTTTTTTACGTGCCACAGACACAAAATACTGAAATAGTGTAAGAGATAAGAGATTGCTCTGGGCTCGTATTAGGCAAGAAGTTGAAAATCTTTTTTTGGCCCATGACACTGCACGAACCCTAAGTAAGGCATGTATAACATTTGAATGAAATCGGTTGGGTAGTTCTTGAGTTTTGTGATGCACACATACATACAGACAGACATACACACATTCTCAGTTTTATATATATAGATATAGATATATATATATATTCCAATTTTCTAACATTAGGTTTTTGCCTCTATACACTTGTCTACCCACAAGTTGTAAAAGAATCTTCCAGAATATGTTTCAAAGACTTTGTGGACAATGGTGGGTAAGTGGCAGCTTTCTTTCACATTCTTACAACTTGTTCTAATTGTGGTTGTGGTGGCAGTGGTACATCCTACAGTGGTGCATTCTAGGGCTACTCTATACTGTAGCATTGTCCTTTACATTCAACCCTGCATATCATCCTTCCAGGAGTAATGAAATAACATTGGGGATGATTGAATCAAATATTCTACTCCATCAAAATGCGTGACCTTGTGCTTATGTAAATTGCTGAGGTCAAGCTTGCCTTTCTTCTTTTCAGAGTAGATAAAATAAGAGTCAAATACTGAAGCCGATGGTATCGACTTGGGTGTTCAGTAATTGTAATTTAGAAGCTTTGAGGAGATGGAATGGCAGGTGGAGTTCTGTTGTATCTCGTCAACCAATAAGTGATGTGTTAGAGGGTTCAAGTGACAACAGGGAGTCTGTTGTTGTTCTGTTTCAAATCGGTGATTATAAAGTCTCATGACACTTTACAATGACATGTGAGCAGACATCAATAAAATGATGACTGGGGGTCAATTACATTGTTATGACAGCCACCAGATGGCACTGAAGATAGAAGCAAAGATACATGTTGCTGGGGAGATGTCTCCCAACAGATCCTGGATTCTCATAGTCTTGTACATTCAGTGATGTTACCAATAAAATATGACATTGAAGCTACCTCAGAGAGAGAGATATTTATGGCTAGGGACTGTCTAGCAATAAACATGGCCAACATTGTTGGGCGAATCATTTATTAAACACCACACTATTCAAATTGACTGCGAGATGAGCCGTAATATGAGATTTCATCTGTATCTTTCTCTTTAGTGTTTAGAGTTTAATGGTTTACTCAGAGGAGGAAGAACAGCTGCTGTAAACCCCTTTTGGGATTTCTTGGGCTGATATAAGGAAGGGAGAAAGTTATATTTAGAGCAGAAACCTAGCATGAATATTTGCAAAAGAGTGAACTCTGTTTAAGGGCACACAAGACTTTATTATGGCCAGGGCACCTGAGATCTTATTATTATTATGGCCAGGTTCCAGCCTGGGCGACAGCAACAAAGTCCATCCGCCACACTTCTTGGTCCATCATCTCTGCCTCAAGGTCCTGGATACATTCCAGGCCAAGGTCTGCAATCAAGTTGTCATTATAAATGTGATGACACTGGTTGTCGATGTGTGAGGGTGTTTTAAACCAGGTGATGAGTTTAGTTTCTTGTTTCAGGTCTCCACAACCAGTGTTCTTTACTTCCAACATCTTTGGTTCATTGCATGAATTGGTTAAATATGAAAATATTATCACAAATAGGAATTGTCTGTTCTTCCTTTATTGACTCCTTTGTCTCTGGCAGGACTAAATGGGCTGAGAATTTGCTACAGTGGCTGAAGCAACCTGAGTGGACCCGACTTATAATGAAACGAATCATCACTGGACAGTGCAGTGAAGAACAATACAACATAGAGATGAACAATCTGTTTGTTAAATTCCATCTTCTCGACCCTGCCTATGTGATACAAACATATTACTTTCTGAATCAACAAAAAGGTAAACAGATATCAGCAAAATGTAGAAATAAATTGTAAATGATATAAATCTTTAACAAAAAAAAACTTTGGGGTAATGCAGATGAGAAGTTGGACAAAATATGTAATGTGATGTCAATAAATGAAAAGAAAGAGAAAAGACATTGTATTGCCTTGCATAGGTTGTTCAAAGATTCTATAATATTTTGGGAAAGATTTTCCTTTTCAAATATGAGAAAGAAAATAATTAAAGAGTTCAGAGAAATATGTTGTCACCATAATAAATAAATAATTATTATGTATTTTAATTACCTAATTGTAAAAATAATGATGTAACATGGCATTGAAACTGCTATAGAGAATATCTAAACAATGAATTATATGTAAAAGTTATGCTTTTCTGCTTTTTATTCTAAATTGTACCAAATTTCAATGAACTGATGTGAAGGAAATCTTTGCCAATTTATGGCACTGACTGGCTTCAGCTTACATTTTTACAGAGTAATAACTACTTTAATTAATCCTTCATTAAAGTTCATTAAAAGACAACAAACATACATACATATGGCTAATCATGTGTATATATGTATATATATATATATATGTGTGTGTATCCAGTACATGTTGACATATCCATGCCAGGAAATTTAATTCTTCAACACACCTTCAACAATGTCTTTATATTATTTTCTTAAATGATGTCAGGAAACCAGAGAAGTTGGCCAAAGCAGACTCGGGGATGGAGGTCATAGACAAGTTGACTCAGGATGGAAGAAAGCAAAAATGTCTTACTTATGCGGCAGCATGGAAACAAACACATTAAAAATGGTCATGAAGCAATATTATAACACAATTCTGAGTTCAAATTCTGCTGAGGTCGACTTTGCCTTTCATCCTTTCGGGGTTGATAAATTAAGTACCAGTTGCATACTGAGGTTGATCTAATCGACTGCCCCATCCTCCCCAAAAATTTCAGGCCTTGTGCCTAGAGTAGAAAAGAATCTTATAACACCATCTGCTTGAAATTATCTTTATAACATGGCTGTAAGGGGCAGAGGCCTGGTTGTGTGGAGGTGTAGGTATGGCTCTATGGTTAAGAAGTTTGCTTTCCAACCACATGGTTTCAAGTTCAGTCCTACATCACTGTACGTTGAGCAAGTGTCTTCTACTATAGCCCTGGGCCAACCAAAGCCTTATGAATAGATTTAGTAAAAGAAAACTGAAAGAAGCCCATCCTATATGTGTGTCACGTTGTCTTGACATGATGTGATAATGTGTCACCATTATGCAGGCAGCGTCCTTCATTTCCAATCTTCCAGGAAAACATGTCTGGCCATGAAGATGTATTACTTTACTTGGAAACAAGTGAAGGTTGGTGACAGGAAGGGTATCCAGCTGCAGAAAAATCCCACCAATTCTACCCCAATCCATGCAAGTATGGAAAAGGGGACATTAAAATGAAGATGGTTTAGTTTCCTTCTTATGTTTCAAGTACAAACCCTGTAACAATCAGATTGTCTTTTTATCCTTCAGGGAGCAATAAATACCAGTCATGTACTGAGGGAGAATCTGTAAACCCCCGCTCCCAAATCACTGTTTCTATCATATCACTAAGCAAATCATTTTTATTTTCAGCTTTACCTCAGGTCCATCTTGAGCTCGTGACCCGTAACTACTTGGGAGGGGCTTTTGACTGGACCCTGTTCAAAGAAGAGATCAGCCGAGCAATCCGTGTCCCTTCTCCATTTGACATGTCATCTCGGCTCAGCCTCGATTTAAATGATGTCTTTTATGGTGTTAAAGTTGATGAGTTTATTGTGACAGAATGCCGGAATATTGGTGTGTGGAATGGGAAAAGGCCCCATAACCGTCAAATGCTGCGTTTGAAGGACCGATGTGTACTTATGTAAGATAAAAACATTAAATAACCATTTGTAACAGAGTGGTTTCAATATTGGACAGCTGGCACAAGGTTTGCAATTCTATACATCTATTGCTACTATTTGTTCATTCATTTTGTTGCCTTTTTTCTATGTCAGCATGGGTTAGATGGATATATTATTGAGGCATTATTTTGCAGCTAGATGCCCTTCCTGTCACTAACCCTAATCTGTTTTTCAAGTAAAAGATCTCTTATTCTACGAAGCTTCAAAAGCATTGTATAATGGTAACAGTTATAGTAATGACCATTTTACTGACCAATAAAATATCTAGCAACAAGTATAAACATCTGTAATGAAAAACTCATCTCAATATTGATATTGGTGCCTTGATGACTTTGATGTAAGTGGAGTTTTACGAATTAATTTTGATGGAAACTTTCAAAAAATTAACTGGAATTCATTTTAGAAATATCAGAAACAGTTTTTAGAATGAAATAAACACAAATAGTGTGGACTGAAATAGGATTTTTATTTTTTGCCATCAGGAAAAAAAAAAAAATTGAATACTGATTGACAAATAGTTTTATACGAAGTTAACTTGGTGCATATATAGAGAGTTTCTTTGGACAAGGGTGGCCAAAAAATAATTAAAAAAAAAAAACAGTAATTGTCTTGATATCACATTTCTTAAAAAAAAAAAAAATGAGTGTTCCAATTAGAACAATTGTTGATGTCTACAGAGCTTATCTTTAGGCATCTTTCTAGAAAGGAATGTCACAAATAGTGAAAAAGAAAATAAAAGA
>NC_068990.1:92752292-92764110 GCF_001194135.2 Octopus bimaculoides | reverse complement strand
TTTCTTTTAAAGTAAATATATTTATATATTATATATATATATAATCTTTTATTAAAATCAAACCCTGTGAAACTTTTGGATTTGAAAAAGACAGTGGAATGGATGGAAAAAAATGTGGAAGTAAAAACAATTACAGCTAATTCTTTTCACTTTCTTCAATAGAATTTGACTAAATCTAGCTTCATTTCATTCTTCTTTTTTTTTTTAACCAATAATTTTAATTTGTTTTCTTCCGAAGACATTTGTAACAAAAGATAAAAAAAAATTCTGAAAATGTTGAAATCTTCAGCCTTTTTTAAAAAGAATTTTCCTTTCTGTGTTTTTTTTTTTTTTATTCAGATTTATTTCTGTGAGATCAGTGCAGACCAAATGTCTGGTATTATTGGAATCAAATGAAACACGTTCAGTTTATAACAATATTTCAGTTGAGTTTTTAAGTTTTTTTTTTAACATTTTAAGTATTTCATAATTGGAATTTTACATTCGAAGTTCAATATTTAACAGCAGGAATGACAGAGCAGTTACAGCAGATCGTAAAAATAATCCAACCCTTGTCCAATCTCCCAGATAGAAATGCCTGTATGTAAATATTCTGCTAGTTCCAGCCGGGCTTGTATTGACATCAATGTTGGATAGTAGACAATATGTTGACCAATTCCAGTCCTGAAACATTAGTAACCAGAAAGATTAATATTAGCAATAGAAGTCACAATGGTAAAGTCTGCAGATGCAGATGCCAGGCCACACAAGCGCTGAAGACATTTTTCAGCTGCCTCACATCTATTATATTACAAACGACAGCTCCCTCTGTTGACAACAATTTGTCACACTGAGGAAAAGGGAAGAAGGAGATAAAAGTATGTACACAACAGCAAGAGAGAGGGAGGGAGAGAGAGAGAGAGAGAGAGAAAGAGATTCAAATGAATGCTACTGGCACATATACACACCTCTATCTATTTATCTACCTATCATTTATCTATGTTAGGTGACAGCATGGCCGTGTGGTTAAGAAGCTTGCTTCCCAATCACGAAGTTTCAAGTTCAGTCCCTCTGCATGGCACCTTGGACAAGTCCAGGGCTGACCAAAGCCTTGTGAGTGGCTTTGATAGACAGAAGCTGAAAGAAACCTATGTGTGTGTGTGTACCTTTGCCTAGACACCATGTGATGATTGTAAACAAGCAGTGGTGTCCATTTCCAGTTTTTCTTGAAAACCTGTTTGGCCATGGAGGAAAATTACGTTGCTTGAAGACAGGTGAGGGCTGGCAACGCAAAGGGCATCTGACCATAGAGAATCTGCTTTAACAAGTTCTCTCTGACCCATGCAAGCATGAACAAGTGAACATTAAATGATACTCATGATGATGATGATGATGTATGTATGCTGTGCTGCTTCAGTCCTCACTGCAATCAGCAACAGGTACCGAATCAATCTGATGAAGCCTCACACTGCAATGGTGAAAGCTGGTCTCAGGATGTCAAACCTCACGGGAATGTGACATTTGGTGAGATGCTGTGTTAGAAAGAAGTCATCCAACCTATGCAGGCATGAAAAAAGCAAACACAAAAAGGTAGTAATTACGTTGAGGAGTGTACCTACTGCGTACCCTTACAGTATACTTACTTGTATTGTATTGTATGTTCAAAACTGTTTTTGTCCCATTTTATCTCAGGTTTATGTTTTTTTAAGATTTCAATATATCTGAAATTAAAGACAAGAAATAAATTTTCACAAAATAAATATTTCAATCCAACTCTTAATTCTTTCTATCAAAGAGCATAGACTCGAAACGTAGAAGACTTTTCCATTGTTCCCAAGCGTTAAACTAATACACCTGCTTGTTATTCCTACACTTGTCTTCTGTAAATCTGAACGACATATATTTATATAAAATCATATCCACACATATTGTTACAGTATATTAACCAATAGTGTAATCATATTGAAATATATTATCATACTGATATACACTGTTACCATATCAATACATATTAGAATGATATATAGTGATATTATATCACACAGGGTGATTGGGCTAAATTTGATAGCTTGCATAAAAAGAAAAGAAAAACAGTCTCCCATCCCAAAATTTAAAAAAATTGAGAAAATAAAAAAATATTAACTAGATTGTGACTGGGAGATAACAGTTTATTCAATGTAGCTGTCCTCAGCTTCCATTATGGCCTCAAGACAGCTCTGAAACTTGGTGCATGCATTCCACACCGAACGCCTGGGAAGTAAGTAATGTAAAAGAACTGCTTTGAGTCCTATGACTTCTAGGGCCGTCACCTGATTTCCATAGATGACCAAGGCCACAACATTACTCCTGAATGAGATACAAATTAGTCAAGAGTTTTTTCATTTGCAACTGAGAGGGCTTTGCGCAACATAAAATGATGCTCATGAACACAATGCGTCACCCAGTCCTGGCATCAACATCATGATCTGACAATTGTGACTGCAACACCCTAACTACCAAGACAGGTCTTCAAGAACATTTTTACTGTTTTTAAATTGTAATGTGTTTTTTCATCAATGATTCATCAGACTGTACAGAAACACCACTTGACAAAGATGACTGCCAAATAGCATGAACAGACTACAGTGTGTGGTATGGTCTTCAACTAGTGTAGGATGTAGCCATGCTTGGGTACTGATTCTCTGGTTCTTTCTTAGCTTGAATATGAAATATCTTAATACTAACTTGTTTCCAATAATTGGGTCTCCAGATCCAGGAACAAAATCATAACCATAGAAATTGAATCCAAGTAAGATTTTCTTTCTTAATGTTGTATTTAATAACGGTACCAAATTCTCAACACACATTTTCATCCAAGCAAGAGGGCTGTTTGGACCAGGTCTGTGAATAATTAAAATAAAATGTAAAAATCTGTGTTAACTAAACAATGTGACATTTTGAAATTTGAATGCAAACTAAATGTATAAAAACAGACCGAAAGATGAATATTCATATAAACAGATGAATATGATTGGGTGTCTATATTTTAGATACATATATACAAATATTTATATAAATGCTTGTGTGCGTGTGTATAACAACACGGGCACAGGTATGTCAATATTTGACACCATCCATCCACCCACATTACATAGCTATACCATTGCAGTTATCTCTTACTGATTTCCTTAATGTCAGCTCTTCCCCCACTTCAACTAGACTACTCCACCTTACATCTGGTCAGCAGTCTACTTGGTAGCTACCATCTTTCGTATCTGTTGTCAGGATTCTTTATCACTCTGCCAACTCTACTACATCATGTCTTGTATATTCAGAGTAAGCTTCTGCTGCTGCTGCACTTTCTCATACTTGCATGGGTCAGATGAAATTTGCTGAGGCAGATTTTTTTACAGCCAAATGTCATTCTTGTCACCAAGTCTACTTTCAAAGCAAAGTGGACTGAGTGCTTTTTTGTGTCACCAAGTAGCTGGCAAGACAACACCCCTTGATTGATGGGGGTGCTGTACTGAGGGAGGTGTAGTGTTGGGGTGGGGGACAGATAGTATTGAGGGTGGTGATTTATGTCAGGGGTTGATGGACGAATGTATGATAAACACAGGATAAGGTATCTTACTGTGGAGAAGACACATGGCTACCCCAGCTGCAAAAGGAAAGAAGACTATGGTGATAAGGTGTCAGAATAACCACAAAGTATAACAGGAACCCAATGAAATACTGTTACTTACTTATATGAATTTGAATAGTCATATGTCATCAAACTGAACTGATCTATGTGAGGTGAAAGGGCATCAAAGTCTTTCTTGTTGAACATTCCTTCAGTTCTGTAATAGAACAACATTGGTTATTATAACAGCCTCTCAAACACAAAATTAACATGCCATTATTAATCCCCTAATACAACAGCAGATATAGGAAAATGTTAGGTGACCCCAGCAAAGTCTCAAAAGCAATAGTTTGGTAGTGATTTGAGATTACAATTAAAATATTATTTCACTACAATAAATATAAAAACATTTGAGACATGAAAATGAATACTGAATAGAACTGTTTCATTAAATGGGAAATATTCTACATAAATTAAAGATATTTGAAAGGAATACAAAATGGTTTTCAGAAATTGAAAGCACGTTTTCATGTATTGGTACGAAAGGAAAAAAAAATTCTTACCCCGATTCAGAAGATGGCGGTATAACAAGAATAAGAACACGACCAGCTTCACGAAACATCTGTCCCATATGGGTCAAAAAATGAATCAAATCCCTGGAAAATTGCAAAAATAATAAAGATACCATAAATATGTGTGTCTGTATATACACACACAGAGGATGAAATACTGACGACTGATTTCAAGATGCTGAGCCTTACAAAGGGCTGAGATAACTGGAGCCTTGCTATACTGAAGAAGACCTGTCCACCATTGTAGAATTGATATCCTAAAACCACCTTGGTAATGTTTGTCCATAAGGGACGCTGCCCCACCCCCATCCTCTCTGCCCTGTCAAGCTTTTCCCCACTACTTCTCTATCACATAAGAGCAGGATAGGCACAAAATACACCCCCCACTTTTCCCAGTTACCTTTCTTCCCTTCACCCCAAACCACTTCTCACTATCTTCCCCTGCCTTCTGTCTCCATCAATCACCTCCTTTCTCTATCTTCTTTCCCCTCTCTGTGCTGCTCTCCATCAAGCAGGGAAAAGTGGACGCCATGGTGATGATGATAAACACTCAACAACCCAACAACCTTCTTCTAGTTTCCACCTATTAAATCCACCGACAAGTTTTTGGTTGAACCAAGGCTGTAGTGGAAAGGAGAAATGTTTTAGATCAGAATATTTTTGTAGAAATTCAATTCTTAGTGTTTGTGAAAGATAAAACTTACGTTTTACGGTGTCCACCAAGCTGAGACCAAATCTCCAAGACTATTCCGTGAAAATTTTGATTCTAAATTGAAAGCGGAATAATGATTCCTTTATTTCAGTCACAAGGACAACATAAAAACATATAAGAGGTTGCAAAAACAGAGACAATTTTGGAGTGTATATACACAAATTACAATGTTAATTGATACGGTTGCTTGATCTGTTAGAAATAGCAGGCATAAAGGATAGTAATGATGGCTGGAATTCCTCTGATCATTGATTTATTTAATCAGCAATCACCTAAGACTGAACAACAACAACGACAAAGGTATTTTGTTATATACTTTACTATTTTCATAATTAATTGGAACAAAGGCATTTTGACAGAAATACAAGAACAAAAAGGTTAAAAAAAAGAGAAAAATCACATTGGATAAGTAGTCCTAGATAGACTATGTTCAAATAAAAGACACATTAGATAAGTTGTTGTAGAGATATAATATGCTTGAATGAAAAACAGGATGGTGACAGCTTGAATATCTTTAATCATAGACAGACTGGATGGAAACTGATCTGGAAGTGATCTACAAAATCAACAAGACAGCACTGCTTGATAGTAAGCCATACCTTGATAAACTTTAAAATAGTTTCAACACAATCTTCAATTTCATCTTCGCTGGAGAATAAGTGAAGATAATCTTCCCCAGTCCAACCATCAAACAACATTCGAGGAACTGTGGTAGATATAAAAGAAATAGTTAATATAATCATTATATAAACAATGTTACATTTAAGTAATTGTGATAAATATAAAGGAACTTGTTATACAGGGAACTGTGATAAATATAAAGGATCTAGTTATAGAGGGAACTGTGGTAGACATAAAGGAACTAGTTATTTAGGGAACTGTGGTAGATATAAAGGAAATTGTTAGTATACAATCATCATATATCAGATGTTACATTTAGGGAACTACACCAACACCCTAACCACTAGGGGCACTGTATAGTGTGGGATGTAGTGTATTAGCACTGAATGTACAGGGTGTGGTATACACTATGGAGCAAACAGTGCAGTATAAATTAAACAAATGCAGATTACTGGATATGTGAGGAGGTGAATCAGTTCAGCACCTCTATGGAATCTGATCAAGGATTCTTAATAACAACATTTACAACATTAACTAGTTCTTGGGTAAATATAACTCACAGATTTTGGTATTGCGACCTTTTGTGACCTCTTCAATCCAATCTGCAAAAGAAAATATATTCATTAAGAGAAAATTCTAAATTAAGATTTATGTTAAATATGAGAAATATTTGTAGTGTGGATCAATGAATACAGCAAGGGTGGTCATGGTGGGAATACTATTGATTAAACTTCTATTTTATTACATACACCTGTATACACCTCATAGTATTGTCCTGTTGAATACTAGTATTTGCTTGGTCACTGAGTTCCTTTAGTAGAGGTCATTCAGTGAAGACCATCGGTTTTGTTGTTGATATTTAAACGATGATGATGATGATATATATATATAATAAGGGAGAGAAAGTAAAAGACATAAATCATTTAATGCACACACAAATATGATAATTATTTCTATTAATGTTAATTATAGTTGTGACCATGAACAGATCAACACGGTTCCAATAGTAACAACAACAACAACAACAAGGACAATGTCAGAAATATAATTACTTCTATCAATGTCATGTTCTCCTTGTACAACGTAAGCACCGCTTGGTCTTCTCTTCACTTGTAACCAGACTGGAGATACGTAAGTAAACTTGTTGCCAAATTGTCTTGCTAAGTCATAACCATGTGAATTCCACTGCAATCAATGATACCATCATTAATTCATTTAATTCTATTAAAGGAAAAAAAGCTTCATTATTTATATCTGACGGATATTTGTCCTCATCTTGTTTGGTGTTAACACAATGTTTTGGCTGACATACCCTCCAGCCTTCATCAGATGTCTTGGGGAAATTCCGAACCTGGGTTCTCATTCCTAAGGTATTTTTGAGCATAAAGATTTTGAAGTTGAAGAAAAAGTTAGTTGACATGGAAGACTGGAATCCATTTGAATAAGGGTTACATGTATCATGATGATTCACACTGACCATCAAAATGCCAACTTTGATAAACTGCTGCTCAATGCTCTGTGAACATTGTAAAGGCTGTAAGCCATGACATGGACAGTTGCAACAACATTGTGAAGCCATTCTGATTGCATCTTCATCAAATGTCCATGCCAAACAGCTGGAGACTGGTCAAAGTCTGGCTGGAGGGGGTTACTGCTGGAAGGCCATGTATAGCAGTAGGATTTGACTCCTTGCTATACCTCTAGAAAGGTGTCAGAAGTTGTTGTTGGAGAATTTCTGACTTCACTGGCTCCCTAATTTCCCTGATTATAATCCCATGGATTACCATGTGTGGGGTGCAGTTGTGAAAGAAACTAACTACTCTGCAACACCAAGGTTAAACTGGCGGCCAAGATCGAGGAGTTTTTCAAAGATCTTTCCAGGGACACAATAAGGAATGCATGCACCAAGTTCTGGAGTTGTCTTGAAGCCAGGGCGGAAGCTGGATGTGGCTACATTGAATAGACTGTTAGTTCCCAGCCATAATTTTGTTGATATTTTTTGATTTTCTCAAATTGTTTTATTTTTGGATATTGTGTTGTCTTTCCCTTTTATGCAAACTGTCAAATTTAGCCCAAATGCTTTGTATAAATATATTTCTCTTTTAAGTTTGGATCCAAACACCATCTTAATATCATAATTTACCAATATACATTTGTATTTTCTAATAGTATTTTTCAGACAATATCTTATATGTTAAAGAAAGAAATCTCTCAGAAATTTTCAATTATTTTATAAATTAACTGAAATGCACAAAAGACTGGTCAAGAAAAAATTAAACAATGAAACAATAATTCAAGTGCAAACAACCATGGAAAGTAGTTAAGATGACTAACTGGTGTAACATAGGCCAAAGTTTCTCCACGGAAATTCTTAACTTCACGTCTTGTGTCGCAATAGATACCATGTTCTTTGATTATGTCTTTCGCTTTCACCTGTTCAGTGACAAGACCTCGTTGTATGACTGTTTTATCAGAGAGTTTAGGCTGAAAGATGGACGCACAGGTGAGATTATACAGCAAAATGGATATTGGTTGTTTCAGAGAGAGATAGAGAGAGAGAGGCAGAGAGTCAGTAAAATAAAACATCGAACAATGGTGTACATAAAGGTCACTGTTACGTGAACAATATTTTAACAGAAATGTTACTGAATTCAAAACTTTAGCCAACAAGGGATTACCCAGACTGTGATGGTGATGAGGGTGCATTCATTCATTTCTAGTGATTCAAACAGAACACAACTAAGGTTATCCTCTTAAATCATTTACACTCTCTCATGCACACTGCCGTTACCCATCCAGCAGAGTATGCTAGCTTCATTTTTTTCAAGCCTCTGCAAGTTCTCGGTAGTCAAAGCCTATGTTTCACTACCATGTAGCATAGCTGTACATACGCAGGCATCATACAATCTACCTTTCATTCTGAGGGAGAGGCCCTTAGTTACCAACAAAAGTAGAAACTCTCTTGACTTCGCCCAGCCTGTTCTTGTCCTAGCAACTACACTTTCAGAACTTCCTCCTCCACTGCTAACTTGGTCTCCTAGGTAACAGAAACTATCTACTACTTCTAAGGGCCCTCCACCCACCCACCCATTTGAGGAAGTCTATCGTCTGCATATTTTTAGTGCTTATTGTACCCAAACATTTTCCACATGCAAAGTTCTCTGTTAATCTTCCTGTGATAACACTACACCTTTGGTGTCCAAAGCTTGCACTGGGTACAACACATGGAATTTCTACCAACATCTTTCTTACATATCAAGCAGGACCATTTCCCTGAAGGGCTTTGTGATTTGTCTGTCTTTGACTTTGCTTTTTGTTAAATTAACTCTAAAGCTCTTTGATTCCAGGCCTTGCTTCCACACCTGAAATTTCTCCTCTAGGTCAGGTAGTGATTCAACTATATGAACAAGGTCATCAGCATAAAAGAGCTCCCAGGGGCATCTAGTCTTGAATTCCTCTGTTAAGGCCTGGAAGACTAAGATAAACAAGAGGGGGCTGAGAACTAATCCTTGGTGAATCCTACCATCACTTGACAACTGATGTTGGTGTGTTTACCTCCCAGTAACTTAGCTGTTCGGCAAAAGAGACCGATACAATAAGCACTAGGCTTACAAAGAGTAAGTCCTGGGGTTGATTTGTTTGACTAAAGGCGGTGCACCAGCATAGCCGCAGTCAAATGCCTGAAACAAAAAAATGAAAGATTAAAAGATACATATAAAAATATATATCTAAATATACACACACACACACAAACTTCCCGTTTCTATCTACCAGATTCCACTCACAAGACACATTGGTCAATGCAAGGCTAGAGCTGCAAGCACTTACACAAGATGCCAAGCCAGGAGATCAAATCCACTACACAGTCATGCTCATATCTCTACTGCATATACAACATGTATGAGTTATGGCCTTAGTAAAATTTCTGAGACAAGTCAAAATCTTTCAGACATTATTACAAACACTTTCTATCCCCAGTTTTCAAAAGGTTCTACTTTCAAACCATACAACCGGTCCCTTAGTACCAGTTCTTAAGAACTAGTGTAACAATTTTACTCCCTCACAATTCAAACTTTGCAAAGAGATAATCTTACTTTTACTTCTTTTGGCTTCTTCTTCTTCTTGTCACTCTGTGATAATGTTGCAAACACAGGCGAAAGTAGGCATACTATGGTCACATAGAGAAGCAGAAAATGCTTCATGCTGTCTCCCTTGAGGTGTCACTGAAACATTGAAGTAGAAAACATAACAACACACTGCAATTATACATTAACAAATCATCAAAGGTGAGCATCATTAATCGAAAAGTTAATTTCATTCACCATTAACCAAAAAGTTAACTTTGACAACTGCTAATCAGTTAATTATTTCCTAATGGAACAGAAATTATTAATAAACTGCTAACATTAATTTTTCTTATAGAACACCCCCCCCCCACCAAGTCAGTTTTTGTTCTAAAACCACTTGAAAACACTTAAATCTGTTAACTTCAATTAAATTGAAGTGAACTCAAATTGACTTCAGTTAACGGAAGTTAATTAGTCCAATAATGATTTCCAAAGTTAACCTCGTTAATTAACAATTAACAGATTAATAGTTTGGTACCCAGGTTTGCAAATCATAATGAATGGCAATATATTATAAGTCTTTGCATAATACCAGCAATTCTGGTGGGGAAGGGGTCAAGTCAGTCACATCAATCCCATTACTTGACTTGTATTTAATTGTACCAACATTGAAAAAATAAAAAGCAAAATTGATTTTGGTCAGATTTGAACTCAGAATGCGAAGAGCCTGAAGAAATGCCTCGAAGTCCTTCGTCTGCTGTGCTAACCATTTTTGCCAGCTCGTGCCTTATAATAAATCAAAATAATCAGCAACAGTAAAATGTAATAAACAAACAAACAGAATACAATGCAATGATGTGATACAAACACACTGTATGTTGGTGAACATAGGCTTGCGTAACTCTAACTGACAATTAAACCATTATATACCCAAGAATCACTATTATTGCAGCTGTTATTATGACATTTTTATGTAGAGAACAATTACCATAGTGACAAGGAAAAGATTTTATTACAAGTTACTAAATATAATAATTACCAGCATACAGGCTGTCTACATAGGTCAGGCTATATTCCATTAGAACAAGAAAGGGCTTATAAACCATTATTATTACTGGGTCCTTATGTCTATCACACACATGTACAATAACAGCAATGGTTTCTAATAGAGGAATAAGGTCAACAATTTTGAGGTGAGGAGTAAATCAATGCTACTGACCCTTGTACTTGACTTATGACTAATTTTTACGATGAAAGGCTAAGTTGATTCCAGTGAGATTTAAACTCACTATTTCCCTTTGATATATATATATATATATTCAGTTAGAGGTTAAATTAACCTCATTAAGGGATGGTGTCATCCAATGAATTAGTGGTTCAATACCTAATATTTGTTGTGAATAATAATATTCATAAAACAATAGGTTTATATTTTAATCACAGTTTGTGATCATTCAAAAGAAACAAAGAAAATGGAGATAAAACATTTGATAAAAATTTTTGCAGATAATAAATTTTTATTAAATGCTATATCTCCATTTTCTTACTTTCTTTCGTGTGTGTGAATAACACCTAGAAGGAGGTGCTTTTTCCACTGACAGAAGTGAATGGGTTTTTTTTTTTGCCCAGGAGGAACTGATGTCATCAGATGGTATCTAACATTCATCAGGTGTTTCGATCCTAGACCATAACACTCTCCCATCGGTGGGTCAGTAGAGATGGCCAAATCACTGCTCATCTCCTCCTGGCTTCCAGCTTAACTCCTCTCTCTTGCTCCAAAGTCAACAAGAAGCTCTTTCAGATGTCTCTCCCATCCTGCACACAGGATATATATATATATATATATATATATATAGATATATATGTATATATACAAAATGTAACCACATGTGAATCGTCGGCGATTTTTTCCCCCTCCGTCTTCCTTTTCTCTTGGACTTTCCTGTCTCTGAAGAAGAGTTTTGCTCGAAACGTAAAACCACCTTTCTTTCCTTCCCTGAGCGTCTGCTAATACTTTACATGTACCACGTACTCGCATCGTTGTTTTTTTTTTGGCGGACTGGACAGGTTGCCAGCTTGCCCAATGGCAAATAGGCCCCGTACCATTAGAATCCATATACGGGGGCCCCTGAGAATTTTTTATTCACTCCTGGAGGAATGCATTAATCATTTCAGCCTGGCTGTGTCTGTAGACAGTTGAAAAGAATAATTAAAAAAAAAAAATCAAATGATAGCATTGTAGTTGCGGATGGGCCCCCTTAGT
>NC_068990.1:92745644-92752216 GCF_001194135.2 Octopus bimaculoides | reverse complement strand
ATATATATATATATATATATACATGATATATTTTCGTGTATAGTTAACATATTCAACAGATAATGGATGTGTCCCGTTGTTGCACCATACAGATATAATACACACGTACGTGTGTATGATGGGGTGGCCAAGTTGTCGAACATGTATATCAACAACCTCCTTTATGAATCGAAAGAGACTAATAAAGATACATGCTACTTCCATCAATTTGCAAATAAATCATACTGAGTTAATTCCCGTTTTAAGATGTAATTTTATAGACACGGAACAATACATCTTGGAATTTTGTCAGACATTCGGAGATTCACACGTATAGAGTAGACATAATACTTTATGAGCAAACGAACCTGAGATTATTTAAGCTAATTAAAATGACTTAATTACCGTTTTACAATATATTTATAAACACTAAGACAACACCATGCTTAAGAATTTTTGTAAACATTCGGGGAGTGCAGCGTGTCATTTCTATGCGATCTCCTTGTTTTGTACAGGAGGTCGTTGTTTATGTACATTCGACAATTGTATATATAATAATTATTATTAATCGATAGAAGTTAGACTAAAGGACTGAGAGTTTAGTGCATTAACACTTAACAAAAGAAATTCTCAACTTGTGAGTCACTAATTTCTACCGATTAATAATAATAAAACTATATACACATATATAAACTGTCAGATCTATTTTCCTATGTCACCAAAGATTCAGATGCATGTGGTCTACATTACAGACAAGCTTTGTACTTCAATCGAAGGGTTATCAACGTACGTTAGGTTGAATGTGTCGATCGTAGAGCAAATATATCTAACCGATGATCATAAAGATAAATTTCAGTCATCAACATTTGTTGTTTATGAAGTAGCCACGTCGTTCAGATGAAAGCAACCGGTGAAAGAAATAAAATTTCCCGCCTTCTAAAAACTCTATCAATATATCTTTGTTTCTCTCCCTCCTCCAACACACACATACATCACACAAACATATATGTATATATATATATATATATCTGACTTTCACTATGCATACATGCCTCATTTCCAGTGTATATATATATATATATATATATATATATATATAGTATTTATACATAGTCTCTTTCAAATGTTTAATACAAGATCTAGTTTGCTTCTTTTCTTGTCTGATTATTAATATCTTTATTTTAATAAAATCACATACCTGCGAATCCCTTACAGTTAAATAATTTCGTCTTTGCACAGTGAATTTCTTACAATAAATAATGTTTTACTTCTGTTCTCACCGCTTCACATTTTTCACGTTTCCCTCCTCCTCTCACTCATTATTATCTCCTCCCTTCCTCTCTTTCTCGCACTTACACTCTTTTTTTATTTCCCTCTCTCTATGCAGTTACATGCTGTTACTGCTACCCCTCCTCACATCGGACACACAATATTGCGTCTTTCCAACTACATGTCGATTGCTGACGAAAATTTTCGTTAGATTTCGGCAACCAACGTCAAGCTAGTAATATAGTATTTACGGAAATGTACGAATATATTTTATCGTCTGAAATTTCTCTTCCAAAATCTTAACATGATTCTTTCCTTGTCTTTTATATCTAAAGAAATTTTTTTATTTGAAGATTTTCAGTTCAAATAAGTAGTGAAGTTAAAATATACTTATGAGGGTTTAATTTTAAGAGTCAATAAATAATAGTGCGTAGGATTACTAAAAAGACATAAAAATTCTCGTAAAATTCTACAATTTCTCGTGTTTTGTAGTTACAAATTTACTTCAGAAAGTAAAAATTGTTCGATATAAATATGGTTTGATTTTTAAATCATTAAATACTGTGACTTTTCTTTACAGAATGTATTAACCATACTAAAAGAAACATGCCTCTATCAGTGATTCGAAGACCTAACCTTATGCTGCTCTGAGTTTACCTGAAAATTACGTTAAAGTTAGCAGTTATGCAACAAAAGGTACCAGATACGCTATAATACAATGAGTAGGTAGTTCGATATAGAATAAGTGGATCATACTTCAAATCGAACGCAAGAGTCGGTTCTAAATCCCCCAATAAAAAAGTAAGAAGAATAGGTATGAAAATCAGGACTTTAATAATAAAATCGTTTGGGATCTGTTCGGTTTCACATAACAGATCTGAGTTTTTCTAAAATTTCTACACAGGAGTAATTTTCGATGCTAATAACGAAAATCAACCAGTTTTTGGGAAAATTAAAAATAAAGATGTTATTAACGTTTCAAGAATGAATTTTTTTTTCTTCTAATTTCAGCCAATCAGATACAACCATTTTTGACACGCCGGAAGTCGGCATTGCAATATATTTCCATAGCAACATATTGAACTCGCGCGAGTGAACTTAGCGAAACGAAAGAAATTGAAGCCAGCAATAATTGTGCAACCGAATGGAGAACGCTCTTAACTGTTATTTATGGTTTGGTGAAATAACTAACAATTATCCTTTTCTGTAGGGAAGAGGTGCAAATGAACCACAACACTGTGATTGATTATAAAAAGTAAAAAAAAATTTTCAATGGCTTTCTCCATAAACACATTTATTGGGCTATTGCTGGGATTTAAACCAAAAATTCGGACTGACCATATTTTAAACTGAAAAAAAAAAAAAAAAAGAAATTAAAATATAAAAATTAATTTTTAATTCGCAAAAGTAAAAATTTTTTTTTTTCCATAGTTGTATGAATTCTCATATGTAGAACACTTACTTGCAAAAAAGTTTAAAAAATGCCAAAAAATAAAAAAAGTTATGTGGGGTTATATGGGATGCTTAAACAAGAATTCTGCCAAGAGCTACGCCAGAAGTTCACGAAGAAACTATAGAGAATATTTTTTGTTCAATTTTTTTTGATTTAGTCGAGTTCCATTATTTCATATAATGCCAGTTTTCCATGACTGTCTTTCATTTGACCTAGATTTTAAATTTTTGTCGAATTTCTGATCTTTCTGGTGCATAAGAATAGATATTGATGTGTATGAGTTTCTTTTTTCAAATGTGATTCCAAAGAATTGAAGAAGAAAATTTGGCAATAGTAGACAGTAAGCGGCACCTTGAAAACTGGTCTGACTGGATGAAGAGGGAGTCAAAGGTGGCCTTTGAAATTATGTTGTCCCAAGCTCTCTGACTCCAACAGTCCTTCACCTTCTCAGGAGCAGACAAGTCCAATTCCCTCCAGTGTTGGAGAGCTTCATCCAACTCCCTGTTGGAACTGGTCCATGCTAGAGAGGAGAGGATGTTGCTCACTAGTGTGGAGCAGGTGTGAGTGGAGGAAAGGAAGCAGAGGAGAGAGAGAGGAACAAACACTTACGAAGACCAAGACCTCCAAATCGCTTGGGCAATGCAGCCTGAATGCGGAATGTTGGAGAGAGTCTGACATTGACTAAGCATTTGAGTCTTTCAAAGATTAGGTTGTTGAAGCGTTGGAGGCACAATGGGAATCGGTAAGATGAGCTGACTCTGAGTAAATATAGAAGCTTAGGGATCAAGATGTAGTTCCTAAGTATGAAAAAAACCTTGATGGGTTTTGACAGCTTAAATATTTTTCAGCAATTGCTCAAGGGCAGCCATCTTTGACTGCAAGATGGACTGAAAGGCAAGGTCAGTGATTGAGGCATCTCGAGAGCACCAAGCTAATGGGAGAGGGACTGCAATGGAAAGCCTGCCATGCAAGGCAGTAAAGTTGTGGGAATTTCTCTCTCACTGAGCTGAGGACAGCATCACGGTATTAGTTTTGGAATAATTGTCTCATATTTGTTTGAATTTCCTCGTTTTTGTTAGGATTTTCCTTTTTTTTTTCTTTTTTGTACGCACTGCAAAACAACGAATGGAAACTATTTTTAAATAGTTTTTTAAAAAATTCATATCTTTTAAATACTTGTCTCTCCGCCCCCACCACCACACACACTGAACAATTGCTAAAATGATATATTTTTCTTTTTCGTAATTTTTAAAAATCATTTTATCGTATTCTAACTCGCATTAAAGAAAAGAAAAAAACTTTTACTCTTGTTTTCTTCATTGTGCTTTTCACAGTGAAGAAACACTGCAAGTGGATAGGTGAGTGGGGAAAAATTCGAATTTCGAAAAGTGTATCTATGAAGTGACGTTTTCAGTCGTTTATTTAAACTTTCTCTGCTAACTCATCAAATTCAATTAGATGCAATAGATGGGTTTTGAGATTTAAATTAGAGCCAATTTTCCAAGATTTTAATTCTTGTGTATGAGGGGCTTACTGAATTTGAAGTGCCCTTGGCCCCCTGTGGTTTAAACCTGGTCCTGCATTAACGCCATCGATCTCACCATTGTTGGAAGGCCTGCAACAACAAGCATGGTCTCCGCCCCTTCCGCCATATTCAGCCAAAAAATAAAATAAAATAGCTTTATGATATAAATTAAATAAATAAATAATCATCCGTGTTTCTCATATAACATTAATCAATATCAACCTGAAATTTGGCGTTAATGAACAGTACAAATGAAATCAACAGATACGAAATTTACGCCAATTTATCATGCGGCTTCTTGTACTTCTTTCACTACAAACAAGTTACAGGATACGGCACAAAATGCTGCAGTCAGTCATATGTACGTAATGACATGTAACTTTACTTTCAAAAGCTTGGAATCTATGGAAGAATTCATTTGAATAAAAGGGGTTCTTGGTTGTGTAAAAGTTTGGGTCTTCTGGCAAGACTAAAATAGGTGCTGAATTGGCAACCCCGTCTTTAGAGAATTTCGAAGTTGACACTACAAGAGTGGAGAAGAAATCAGAAAGATACGAAAATAATATTAAAAAGTAAAGCGAAATAACCTGAATTTTATTTATTTATTTTACTTTCCCGGAAGTATTTTCTGTGTGAAAAATGTGACCACGATTCACAGTAATTAGTCAGGCCAGAGACGACTAACGATTAAGTCAAAATGAAGAAGGTTCACGTGGCAAAAGGATACAGACATGCAACAGAATTTCCAGCAAGTGAGATCTTAGAGTCTGTTGATAGAAGGAGATATTCCATTATAAAAAAGATTGGTTTCGGCGGTTTTGGTTTAATTTACACAGCTAGACAAGTTGCTTCTTCACAGGCCAAAGAATGTGTTGCTAAAGTCGAACCCATTGGTAACGGCCCACTCTTTAATGAATTCCATGCTTTACAGACGATTGCCAGACCAAATATTATACAAGATTATCTAAAAGGTAAACGTTTGGCTCATCTTGCCATACCGGAATTCATAGCAAACGGCATACATGAATATAAAGACAAGGACTATCGATTCATAATTATACCTAAATACGGTAAAAATCTCCAGACATTTTTGGAAGAAAATGGATCTAATCTCGACGAATCTACAGTTTATTGTGTTGCCAAACAAATGATAGATGCTTTAGAGTGTATCCACCACCATGGCTACGTCCACGCCGACCTGAAAGCCGGTAATATATTATTTGCTGCAGATAGTAATAAAATAGATAAGGTATATCTGATAGACTATGGTCTGGCTGCGAAGATATTTCTAAATGGCAAACACAAGGTGTATAAACCAGAGAAGAAGAAAGCTCATAATGGAACGTTGTTATATACGAGTCTGGATGCTCATGAAGGTGCTGATCCATCTCGAAGAGGAGATTTCCAAATTTTGGGATTCTGTATGTATGAATGGCTTACAGGGAGTTTACCTTGGGAGAAATACTTGGAAAATAAAGAACAAGTGAAACATGAGAAGGAAGTGCTATTAAAGAATCTTTCAAAAATTCCATTTGAAACTTTAAAAACTTACTTCAAAACTATTGAAAAACTAAAATACGACGAAGAACCAGACTATGAAAAGTTACGACGAATATTCCAGGATGCAAAATATGACAAAAGGCCCAAACCGGTCGTTAAAGGGACCGGGAAATTGTCTGCAAGAAAGAGAAAACTTAGAAGTTCGGTTCAGGAATCACGACACAGAAGAGGGTCCACCACAGAAGAAAAAACGAACTTGTAAGGTTCCTTATCGAAATAGGTGGAAGCGAGTGAACAGAAAGAAAAACTAAGTATGAAATCAAGTACAGTATTTGGCTTTTTCACATAGATCTCCCGCTTTCTCTCGTAACTGTTTATCTCTTTTGCTCGCTTTTATATGGGCGTTCATGTAGAATAGCGTCGGAAATAATCTAGTGCGCTGAAAGCTGTAATTTCTTCGGTTCTGTTTGCTTTTAGTGTTATAGATTACGATTCTTAAAAGAGTATAGGGGTGAACTTTTGCAATATTTCAGTTTTGACTTTCTTTTGAAAATATTTTACACTTACGTTTTAAACATTTCAGATTTCGATTCTTCGAAAAAAAAAAAAAGACAAAAATTGAAAAGGTCGAAATTGAAAACTGAAGAATTACGACAAACGGGGACGGAATTTCTTCTTTGTTTATTTTTTTGCAGGATCGTAGTTTTCGATGCTATTTACACATATTCAGAGAATAGCAGTCATGCTATTAGCTGTCAGAAGTGAAAGTGCTCACTGCTAGTGAAGTATCTGTCTGTCTGCCTGCATGCCTGTTGCTGTGTCCGTCTGTCTGTCTGCCTGCTGGTT
>NC_068990.1:92739524-92745222 GCF_001194135.2 Octopus bimaculoides | reverse complement strand
TTAAAATATAAAAATATAATTTTCAACAGAGAGAATTTATCAAAATAGAAAACAAATGAAATTTGAAGTTTAACAATAATAGGATCGACCACTCACGACTAGCTAGCGCGTTCGGGACCACTCTGCTTTAGTAGTACCCTTATACTCTTGTGTGTTTTCAAACGCATGGATATAGGTGTCAAATTTGTTCCAATAACTTTCGAGTGATAGAGAGACAGACCGACATATAGCTCGCTCCGGCCAGTCATGGTATCAGCTGTCAGTAGCCAAAGAATCGACAGGCCAGCAACAGGCATGCAGGCAGACAGACAGATACTTCACTAGCAGTGAGCACTTTCACTTCTGACAGTATTATCTAGTACATTCTACAGGAATGTCTTGCGTGCATACACGCACACATCTCTATTAGGTGTAAATAAGCGATACAGTTGAATTCAATGAAGCCTGTGATAGTTCGATCAGTAAATAACAAAAAAAAAAAAAAAAAAAAAAAAAAAAAAAAAAGAAAAGAGTTCGAAATCGGTTTGAGTTGGTTATCAACAAGAGAAGCTCAATATGTCTGACAGTATCTTTCATCGGGACGAAGATGTGATATCGATATATGAACTAAACCTTTGAACGTTTCTTATCCCCTTAACACCTTTTTAATTCCCTTTCAATGAGGAGTTATCAAATTTGTTATTTTTTGTTACCAAATTCTGTTTTTTAAATCTATTCCTGTACGATTCTCTGAATTCTCTGAATTCCACAGCAGATTATCTTCTCAAAGACTCTTTTTTTTTTCTTTCTGCATGCCTTTTTGCTTTTACTAGTTTCATTCATATGATAACAGTACGATCATGGTAGGGTAATATTTTTAAAGGTATTCAATAATCGATTGTAATAACACCAGCATCACAGGAAAATTAATAATGGCAAAGTTGAACTTGGCATAAAGGACGCAACTAACTTAAGGATTTTTTTGTTTGACTGATAAATATATATATATATATATATATATACACCGGAGTAAGGTTATATTTTTGCTGCTTTTAAATAAAGTATATATGTATATATATATATATATATATATATATATATATACACACACACAAACACACATATACTTGAATTAAAAAAATGCAGGCACAATATCTTAGAATATTCCTAAGTATTGAACCTGGAAATGTACTGGCCAAGAAGAAACAAATACTTAAAATGTTGCTGCTGAATTTAGAATTTAAAAACTAAAATAGGGTAACCTTTTGAAGACATTATATGAAAAGTGAAACTGTTTGTTCGGCAATTTCCATGAAATTTTTTTTTTATTTCTTTAAGTTTGATTTTCAGCTGAACCACTTTTGATTATGTATGTATTGTGTATGTATGTATATACACATGCATACACACACACATTCCCTATAAAAGAACTTTGTTTTTCTCACCCACCATTCTTATCTTGTATACTTTTCTTTCTCTCTCTCTCTCATTATTTTCGCAAACAGCGGTAACTTTCTTCAGCTGAATACACGCCATTGATTGGTTAAAATTACCCAAATACAACTTTAAAAAGTTTAAATCATTTATGTATTTTAAATTTTAGTGTGCCTGCAATCTTACTCATGAAAATTTTGTTATTACAAATTTATATATTTCAAAAATAAAAAAAATTGCAATTTAAGTGAAATTGACAATTATAACCACTAAGTTTTTTTCTCTTTCAAATCCAATGTGTCATTTTTTCATTTTGCACTGAATTTGTTCATTAACTTTCATGTTTTTAAATCATTTTCTAACTGTAAATAAAAAATATTTTGCTATTTGATAATGCAAAGAAATTGTTTTGTTTTGTTTTAATTTGTTTTACTATTTTTTTAATCCTTTAAATTACATATATTTAAGTTTGAATGATAGTAAGTTAAAGTGAAAACAACTGATGTGACATGTGTTATCAAGTGGCCATTGAAATCTTTTCAAGTGCTGAATATCACCTCTTCTTCCCATGTCTCTTTCCCATAGGTACATTGAAATGTAGGTCTAGCAAGTTTGTTGGAATGTTTGAACAGAGGCATGTTGATGCCTGTTGCATTTAAGAGGTAAGGTAGAGAGGAGCTTCAGCCAGGTTCCTCACAGGCAAGACACATAGATATAAAGTCTTCTGGGAAGGTAACAGATATGGGATATATTCCTGGCAGAGAAATGGGTGGAGAAGGTCAGAGGTAGTCAGAGTGAGTGATAGAGTGCTTAATCTCAGGCTAGTCTTGCAGAATAGTATAGCTACAATTATCTCTGCCTATGCCCCCCCCCCACACCGCCAAGTGGGCCTACTACTTTTGATATTCTTCTGCAGGCTACCTCAAAGACAAGTGACAATGATCTTCATGATTGGGGGATTTCAATGGGCATGTTAGATGGAACCAGCTATCTGCATCGACAGTACCTTGGTAGATAGAGCAATTAAGGATATGAAGACAGGGAAAGCCTCTGGTCCCTCAGGAATCACCGAGATGCTTAAGATATCTGGTGATGTGGGTTATGGTCTAGTCACCTGTATTGTAAATCAGGTAGTTCACGAAGGAGTCATACTCGATGACTGCTACAAAGGTAAAGGTGATGCCTTGGATAGAAATAATTACAGAGGTATAAAATTGTTGGATCAGGTGATAAAAGTTACAGAGAGAGTCTTAATGCAACTAATTAGGGAGAGAGTTAGCCTAGGTGAGATGCAATTCGGTTTTGTGCCACTGATGCTATATTCCTGGTAAGGCAGCTGCAGGAGAAATACATTGCTAAAGACAAACCTCTGTACATGGCTTTTGTTGACTTTAAGAAAGCCTTTGACAGGGTCCCTTGATCCCTTATCTGGTGGTCAGTGTGGAAACTAGAGATACATGAGTGGTTGGTGAGAGGGATGTACAGGGATGCTATCAGCAAGGTGAGGGTTGGCAATGAGTATAGTGAATAATTCAGAGTAAAAGTAGGGGTTCACCAACGATTGGTCCTAAGCCCCCTCTTGTTCATCACAGTCCTCCAGGACTGCTCTATACATCCATGCTAGTGGCACGTAAAAAGCACCCACTACACTCTTGGAGTGGTTGGCATTAGGAAGGGCATCCAGCTGTAGAAACTCTGCCAGATCACATTGGAGTCTGGTGCAGCTCCCCTGCTTACCAGTTTTCAGTCAAACCATCCAACTCATGCCAGCGTGGAAAATGGATGTTAAATGATGAAATTTTAATACATGAACAGAATAATAAAAATATGAAATAGCAAAAAATTATAACTTTTTTTTATGCTTAATATTTTTAGACAAGGTTTTCTCCAAAATATTTGTTTCAAACTCTTTCATGAATTCAGACATTATTTTTCTCTTAAAAAGACAAAAATATTTTGATTTCCTAAAATTATCACCTTTGCTTTCATGTTAAGTCACAACTTTTTTTTCGCAGTTTTCACCATAAGAGTCTTCTCATGAAGTTCTTTCATCTAATGCAAATCTCGACTGCAGAATAGCTGTAGAAACAGCTTAGAAAACAAAAACAGAACAAAAAAAAAAAAAACAACTGGCCAGGAAACCGCTACCCCTCAAACTCTGGTTAAGTGACTCATAACATTGTCTTTTATAATGCTAAATATCTCAGAATGACAAAAATATTTTGATTGTTAAAATGATTACCATTTTTTTCATCACTTAAAGCAGTGGTTCCTAACCCTTTTATGTAAACAAGTTTTCTCATAGACCCTTTTTAATATGCTTATCTTTACGTGTGTATATATATATATATATGAAATTTTGAATTTAGTTCATGGCCCCTGGGGGATCCGTGGACCCTAGGTTAGGAACCACTGACTTAGAGCCATGCTACTTTTTTCCTAGCAAATACATTTTAACAAGGGTTACACTAAAAGATTCTTAATGAGGATATTCTTTTAAACCCGATTAATAAAAAATTAGCATTTTGATTCATCATTCAACGTCTGTTTTCCATGCTGGTATGGGTCGGATGGTTTGACAGGCGCTGGTCCAAAGCGAATATTTTGCTTTACTCTCCCACTTTTGACTTTTTTAATCAATATATAATCTATAGGATATGTAGATGGCATAGTTGTGTATATATACATTATATGCAGGTGTGGCAGTGTTGTCAGAAGCTTGCTTCCAAACCATATGGTTCTGGGACCTGTCCCACTGCATGGCACCTTGAGCATGTGTCTTGTACTATAACCATGGGCTGACCAAAGCCTTGTGAGTGGATTTGGCAGAGGGAAATTGAAAGACAACTGTCACATAAACGTGTCTTTGTCTTCCACCACTGCTTGACAGCTGGTGTTGTGTTTGTGTCTCCTGGGACCCAAACTGAAATAAGTAAAAGAAATTTGCTAAGATGTTTTGGTTGTCTTTGATGGTCATAATTCCACAGCCACGAGGATTTGGTCAACTCTCAAAACTATCTAATGTGCTTCCTTGACATTGTTTCTGGTTACTGTGAATTGGTAGGGGTTAGAAACCAGGCCAAAGCAGGCGGCAGAGCTTGGTGCAGTCTTGACTTGCCAGCTCCAAACCGTTCAACCCATGCCAGCATGGAAGGAGAACGTTAAATGATGAAGATAATTTATACTACACCAAAATTCTGCAACATTTCACCTTTTACTTATCACGAAAATGAAAGAAAGTATTGACCCTTCGCTCTTCGAACAAAACTGATATTGAACCTCGATAAAAACTTCAAAATGTAAACAAAGGAGGCAATTTATATATACTTTTATACAAAGAAATCACGGATAATCGTTTGCCAAAACAACACTTAGAAAGGACCTGTTGCTGTCCCGTCAATGTGATTAAAAAAAAAAGGAGGGGGGGGGCAGCAATTTATTCAAATCAACACGGAAATGGAATATATTTATTTTTAAAAGATGTTAAGAAATATACAACAAATAAGGTTTTCAAATCCAAACAGGTTGGATATAAAGTCAAACATCGGCGATAAACATCTCACCGAATGTCTGTGAAAGGAAAAAAAAAAAAAAAAGGTGAAAGTTCGTTGAGTTCCTCGATACAAAAGTGTTAAGCGACATTAAATGCGTAGTTTCAGCAAATATTTGTTGTAGCCTTTCTACAACAATAAACACAGTAATAAATTTCTTTATTACAGGAAGAAAGCCGAAATTTTTGGGGACAGAGGTTAGTCGTTTACATCAACTCAATTCCGAAAGGATGAATGGAAAAGTTGACCTCACAATCTTCAACGGTAACAAATGCTTCTACAAAACCTAGATTTTTAGGGGACAAACTGTTACACCGTATTATTGCTATCTGTATTGTCCTGAAGGTTGAAAGCTATTAAAAAGGGGACTAGATGGCTGCCTTTAAATTTCATCGTCAGTAGACTTGCAAGTCACAAACTAATTAAAGGGGTGAAATCATAATGAAACAACTGGGATTTGAATTAAGAAAGTAAAAGATTTAAATGTAATAAAATATTTAGTTCATGAGCCTACTATTTCTGCTAAACAACCGAATATAGTAAATATTTTTAATATTTCAGGAAAGAATACAGTCGATTATACCAATCAAGTACTTGACAGGTATTTATTCTATCGATTTTTGAAATAAAGAAAGACAATTTACCTTGGTGGGATTTTAACTCAGAAGGCAGAGGGATATACCTAAGTAGTAGAAATAATGATAATGCAAAAAAAAAAAAAAAAAAAGGGGCCA
>NC_068990.1:92734560-92739514 GCF_001194135.2 Octopus bimaculoides | reverse complement strand
ATGATAATGCAAAAAAAAAAAAAAAAAAAGGGGCCAATATAGCTAAGGCCATGCTGGAGTACTATCTTCAAAGATGTGATAATAAATGTTAAGATACTGGCAATTAAATGATTCTACCTATTTTATTCAAGTTTTTTGCGTTTCGCAATAACTTTAGAACGAGGAATACCTCGTTTCGGTGCAGTTTTAGTGTTGGAAATGATTTCCAACGGTTTACCTGTCGGAATCAGCAATTTCCCACCTTTACCATGTTTTTTTAAAGCATCCTGGAATATTCGTCGTAACTTTTCATAGTCTGGTTCTTCGTCGTATTTTAGTTTTTCAATAGTTTTGAAGTAAGTTTTTAAAGTTCCAAATGGAATTTTTGAAAGATTCTTTAATAGCACTTCCTTCTCATGTTTCACTTGTTCTTTATTTTCCAAGTATTTCTCCCAAGGTAAACTCCCTGTAAGCCATTCATACATACAGAATCCCAGAATTTGGAAATCTCCTCTTCGAGATGGATCAGCACCTTCATGAGCATCCAGACTCGTATATAACAACGTTCCATTGTGAGCTTTCTTCTTCTCTGGTTTATACACCTTGTGTTTCTTATCTATAAATATCTTCGCAGCCAGACCATAATCTATCAGATATACCTTGTCTATTTTATTACTATCTGCAGCAAATAATATATTACCGGCTTTCAGGTCGGCGTGGACGTAGCCATGGTGGTGGATACACTCTAAAGCATCTATCATTTGTTTAGCAACACAATAAACTGTAGATTCGTCGAAATGAGATCCATTGTATTCTAAAACCTTTTGCAAATCGATTCCTAATCGAGATATGATTATGAAACGATACTGAATACCTTTATATTCATGTACGCCGTTTGCTATGAATTCCGGTATGGCAAGATGAGTCAAACGTTTACCTTTTAGATAATCTTGTATAATATTTGGTCTGGCAATCTTCTGTAAAGCATGGAATTCGTTAAAGAGTGGACCGTTACCAATGGGTTCGACTTTAGCAACATATTCTTCGTTCGGCGAACCACCAACTTGTCTGGCTGTGTAAATTAAACCAAAACCGCCGTAACCAATAAGCTTTACAAGGGAATATTCTTTCTTTTTATCTGCAGACTTCAAGATCTCTGATATAGGAAACACCTCAGCGTGTTTATAACCTTTAGCAGCTTTAACTTTGGCCATATTAGAACACAGAAATGCTGTAAACTCGAAGGAAATAAAAACCGCGCCTTATTACTTCGCCTCGCTTTCAGTATAGCCAGGGGCGATAATTCTAACTGACTAAATTAAATGACGTAGAATTTCCTTTAAATATTTGTTACTTTCGTATTTTGCAATATGTGAACCAAACATTATGACCAACGATATATCGATTTTTGAGCGGAGGTAAAGATCATGGACCGCACCCGCTTTAGGATTTTTTTTTACAGGAACACACTATATCGAGGGCGGAGAGTCCGAATCTGCAAAAAAAAAAAAATAAATAAAAGCATTTAAAAAATTTTAATTCTCCCCCTTCTTCATCAATTTCTTAAATTTTCACTTTTAAAAAAAATTCTTTTGGGCGAAATACCTAGAAAAATACGGAGATAATGATTCTGAAAAAAAAAATTTTGTAAAATTTCAATTTTTCAAACAAGTAAATAAACACCCCCTCCCATCCACCTATAACAAGAAGTGAAATTAAAATGTTTTCTCTATGTAAATGTGGAACGAAGAGAAGGTAAAGATAAAGTGGAGGGAGCGTGGGAGAAAGAGAGATGTGTACATATATGGGAGTATGTAGGTAGTAGACATGAAGGAGATAAAACCTTTTGGTGCCACTTTAGCATCTGGTCTACCTAGTGTGCCGTCTAACCCTAACTCAAACCCTAAACCTTAACCCTAACCATAACTTTAAACCCTAACCATAACTTTAAACCCTAACTATAACTCTAAACTTTAATCCTTACTCTAAATCCTAACCTTAATCCTAACCGAATTCAGGTCATTTCACAGTGCAGACTACAAATCCTGTAGTAGATCACACACTAAATTAGCACCAACTCTTTTTATGTTGAAATGGCTTCTAATGAGGCTAAAACCAACCTTTACTGCTTGAATGGAACTGACCAGTTGGTTGATATATATTTCCAGTGATGAGGACAAGAGGTAAATAATTTGCTTTTAGAGTTCAGGCAGTTTCCTGTCTAGAAGAAATGCCACATTATAATCCTTTTCTCCTCTAAGCAAAAGTTGCACCTCATACTGCTGATGAGGAAAGGTCTGTGTTTTTGCAACACACTCCACTTGATGTTATATTGTGCAGCATTTTCTTTCAATAAATCGTAAATCAGTTCATGAAGGAGTCATACCCAATGACTGATGTAGCAGCACCATTGTCAGCTGCTACAAAGGTAAAGGTAATGCTTTAGATAGAAACAACTACAAGGGTATCAAATCATTGGATCAGGTAATGAAAGTTACAGAGAGGGTCATAGCCCAACTAATTAGGGAAAGAGTTAGCCTAGATGAGATGCAGTTTGGTTTTGTGCCAGGCAGAAACACCACCAATGCTATATTTCTGGTAAGGCAGCTGCAGGAGAAATACCTAGTTAAATATAAACCTCTGTACTTGGTTTTTGTTGACATGGAGAAAGCCTTTGACAGGGTCCCCTGATCCCTTATCTGGTGGTCAATGTGGAAACTGGGGATAGACGAATGGCTGGTAAGAGCTGTATGAGCCCTGTATAGGGATGCTGTCAGTAAGGTGAGAGTTGGCAACGAGTATAGTGAAGAATTCCAGGTAGAAGTAGGGGTTCACCAAAGATCAGTCCTTATTCATCACAGCTCTCCAGGCAATAACAGAGGAATTCAAGACATGCTGCCCCTGGGAACTCCTCTATGCTGATGACCTTGCTCTAATAGCTGAATCACTACCAGAACTAGAGATGGAGATTAGGGTGTAGAAAGAAGGTCTAGAATCGAAGGGCCTTACGGTTAACGTAGCAAAAGTCTTAGTAAGTAGGAAGGCTGACAAATCACAAACCCCTTCAGGTAGATGGCCCTGCTCGATCTGAAGAAAAGGAAGGGGTAGAAACTCCATACGATGTACCCGGTGTAAGCTATGGACACTTAAAAGGTGTAGCAATATCAAAGGAAGGTTAACCGGGAAGGTAGATTTTGTGTGTGGCAGATGTACTGGGGCAATAAACACGGAAGATATACAGAAAACAGATTTCATCATGTGATGGGGAAAAACTAGAAGTAGTTGATAGCTTCTGCTACCAAGGCGACCAAGTCTGTAGTGGGGGTGGTTACTCTGAGTGTGTAGTGGCTAGAATAAGAATAGCCTGGGCAAAGTTCAAGGAGCTCCTACCTCTGCTGGTGACAAAGGGCCTCTCGCTCAGAGTAAAAGGCAGACTGTATGATGCATGTGTACGAACAGCCATGTTATATGGCAGTGAAACATGGGCCATGACTGCTGAGGACATGTGTAAGCTCGCAAGATATGAAGCCAGTATGCTCTGATGGATGTGTAATGTTAGTGTGCATATAAGACAGATTGTGAGCACTCTGAGAGAAAAGTTGGATTTGAGAAGAATCAAATGTGGTGTGCAAGAGAGATGACTGTGCTGGTATGGTCATGTGTTACGTATGAATGAGGACAGCTGTGTGAGGAAGTGCCATACCCTAACTGTAAAAAGAACCTGTGGAAGAGGTAGACCCAGGAAGACATGGGACAGGGTGGTGAAGCATGACCCTCAAATGCTGGGCCTCATAGAGACAATGACAGGAGACCGAGATCTTTGGAGATATGCTGTGATTGAGAAAACCCAGCAACTAAAGTGAGATTGCAGCCATGGCCAATGCCAGTGTTGTATGTCTGGCCTATCTAAGAGTACCTCTGATGCATTGGGCAATATGATATGCCTGAGAAAACCTGTTGAATCAAGTGAAACCAAAATCGTAGCTGTGGCCAATGTCCCTTGATGGGCTCCTGTGCCAGTGGCATGTAAAATGTACCAATCAAATATGGTTGATGCCAGTGCCCCCTGACTGGCTCCCTTGCTGGTGGCACATAAAAAGTACCATCCTAACGTGGTCGGTGCCAGGTCCACCTGACTGGCTCCTGTGCCAGTGGCATGTAAAAAGCAACATCTGAACGTGGTCAATGCCAGTGCCCCTGACTGGCTCCCGTGCACGTGGCACGTAAAAAGCGCTATCTGAATGTGATCAATGCCAGGGCCACCTGACTGGTTCCTGTGCTGGTGGCATGTAAAAAGCACCCACTACACTCTTAGAGTGGTTGGCGTTAGGAAGGGTATCCAGCTGTAGAAACATTGTCAGATCAGATCTAAGCCTGGTGCAGCTGCTGGCTTTCCAGACCTCAGTCAAACCATCCAACCCATGCTAGCATAGAAAATGGACGTTAAACGATGATGATAATGATGATGATGATATATATATATATATATATATATATATATATACACACATGGGTGTGTATGATTGTGTATAGAAGAATGTATTACTCAAGGAAATTCTAACTTTGTCTGATTTTCATGTTTTATTTACAATCTTATAATAATATAAGATAAGATAAGATAATGTAATGAAATGATAGAATATTAAATGTCCATTCTGATTGAACTAATTACTTTCATGCATTAAATCATCCAATCTTCTGTAGTAATGGTGACATTTATGTTTTACAATTTACAACTGTAGGGAGATGGCTAAAATGTGTGCCTTAAATACATTTGTATAGGCTCCAGAATGTTAAGTTTTGCAATCCGTATTCTGACCAATCAGTGTGTGGCTTTACTAAACTATTACTTAAGTTGATTGTGTTTTGGGATTAGACATCACGATTTGTTGAACATGTCAAGAGATCTGTATTTTGACCCTGGCCAAAGCAGCAACTGTTTGGCTATATTTAGAAATGGTGTAAACAACATTTC
>NC_068990.1:92732078-92733143 GCF_001194135.2 Octopus bimaculoides | reverse complement strand
TGTACAAACAGCCATGCTACATGGCAGTGAAACATGGGCCGTGACTGCTGAGGACATGCGTAAGCTCACAAGGAATGAAGCCAGTATGCTCCAATGGATGTGTAATGTCAGTGTGCATACTCGACAGAGTGTAAGTACCTTGAGAGAAAAGTTGGACCTAAGAAGCATAAGTTGTGGTGTGCAAGAGAGACGATTGCGCTGGTATGGTCATGTGGCGAGAATGGATGAAGATAGCTGTGTGAAAAAGTTCCACACCCTAGTGGTTGAGGGAACCTGTGGAAGAGGTAGACCCAGGAAGACCTGGGATGAGGTGGTGAAGCACGACCTTCGAACATTAGGCCTCACCGAGGCTGTACGTGAGAAAACCCGGCAAAACAAGTGAGACCATAACCTGTGGCCTTTACAGGGGTGTAGCCAGCCCACTTATGCGTACCGTTCCTTCTTTGGACACTAAACTCTGCTTGCAAATACCTGTTGAGGCAAGTGAAATCGAAATAGAACCAAATTTGATGACTGGTACCCATGCCAACCTTCCTTCATTGGACACTAAACTCTGCTTGCGAAGACCTGTTGGGGCAAGTGAAATCGTAATTGAACCATACTCGATGACTGGCACCCATGCCAGTGGAGCGCTAACAGCACCATCCAAGTGGGATCACTGCCAGAGCAGCTGTCTGGCTTCCGTGCCGGTGGCATGTAAAAGGCACTATTTGAGCATGATCGTTACCAGAGTCGCCTTACTGGCACGTGAACAAAACATTTGAGTGAGGTTGTTGCCAGTACCACTGGACTGACTCCTGTGCAGGTGGCATGTAAAAAACACCATTACACTTTTGGAGTGGTTGGCGTTAGGAAGGGAATCCAGCAGTAGAAACTCTGCCAGATCTGCTTGGAGCCTGGTGCATCCATCTGGTTTGCCAGTCCTCAGTCAAATCATCCAACCCATGCTAGCATGGAAAGCGGACGTTAAACGATGATGATGATGACGACGACACACATATATATATACATATATATATATATATATAATATACACAGACACACGCACACACACACACACACACA
>NC_068990.1:92730411-92731332 GCF_001194135.2 Octopus bimaculoides | reverse complement strand
TATATATATATGCATATATATATATATATATGCATATATATAATTATGTGTATTTCTTCTATCTTAATGAATAAAAATTCTTCTGATAGACTAATTGGGTTAATAGAAACCAATGTAGCAAAGAACACAAAATAACTGTGGTTTAGTTCCTGTTTTTAAGGCAGGAACTCCTTGAAATTTTGGGTATTTGAGTATATTTAAGAATTTAAGGATTGGAGAAAATGCATGTTATAATTGCATACTTTATTCCTACATATGTTTCAAAGGATTACAACCTGTGTGATCCATAGGGATCTTTGATATTAAAATTGTAACCTTCTCATCAGGGAAAGCATGATATATATATATATATCCTTTTAGTCGAACAAATTGACCCCAGGACTTATTTGTTGTAAGCCTAGTACTTATTCTATCTGTCACTTTTGCCAAACCACTAAGTTACGGGGACGTAAATACACCAGCATCGGTTGTCAAGCGATGGTAAGGAGATGAACACAGACACGCAAATACATCTATCTATCTCTCTATCTATCTATCTATCTAGCATTCTATAGTGGATTAGTGGAGGGAAGGTACGACGACGATCTTGGGGCGAACCTGGGCGTTGACGAGGAATACCTGACCTGCCTGTTTAAGACGACCTTCGGGCCGGGACCTATGGACAACTTCCAGAAATCCCTGGCCTGGCAGTGCTATCGAGAAGCACTACCCGTTCGGGATAAGCTCTACAGGCATGGCTCGAGAAACACGGGGCCGACCTGTCCGAGATGCCGGCAGAGCGACGAAACCGTTCTGAACGCACTCGTACAGTGTCCCACCATTTCCGAGCTGTGGGCTTACGTCGAACAACTGCTATCACATGTGGGACGAGTCGGTCTATCAGCCGAGTCTATCGTGAATATTGTCGCGCCTCCTTCCTTT
>NC_068990.1:92726515-92729510 GCF_001194135.2 Octopus bimaculoides | reverse complement strand
TATATATATATATATATATATATATATATATATATGTGTGTGTGTGTGTGCGTCTATATATATATATATATATATACACACACACTCCATATGAGACTTTCTCACTCTACTTCCTTCCCCCGTCAACTCCCCCTAACACAAGCTTCCAATCACGCTCTACCCCCCCTCTCTATAACCACGTCTACCTCCCTAACACATGCTTCGTGTACTCCATGTCGTGTCATCTACATTCCAGCAGGAAACACTTGTTTGAAAATAACGAACCTGTAAACACAAACCTGTCGTGGCTTTATTATATTCGAAACTCAGATACGAATCGTATATGTTTATCTATCAGTATAACAACATCAAAAAGAAAAAAAAAGAAACTGCATTTGGATGGAATAATTACGTATATCGAAAAATATACAAGGGATAATTGATTTTAAAATAATCATTAATATATTTATATTATATTAGTATTGTATAAATAAAAAAAAGTAATACATAACACGCGACTATGCTAATACACGCAGATTAAGAAACGTAAATTCTTTAAAGACATACACAACACACTCACACACAAATATATATAATTCTATATTTATTATTATTATTATTATTATATTTTATAGTTCCTTGTCGTGGTCTTATTTTCTCTGCGCTATCTTACCAACATTTCTTCACAGTCAACGTAGCTTTTCAATTGTCAGAGTGGGCAGCAAAGCACTTCTTTTCAAAATGCTGCACCCCTCAACGCCTCGTTGCTCTGCTATGGTTGGCATCATCACTTTAAGCCTGACTCTTACCTGCTTCTTCTTCTTCTCACCCGTTGCTTGCAATGCAGGAGGAACTGGTAAAAAGAAAGTCACTAAACCATCGAAAGGTCTTGCGATGACAGTAGAGGTGAGTTTCAATTATCTATCTATCTATCTATCTATCTATCTATCTATGTTCTTTACTGAGGGTGCAATCAAGTGTCAGATAAAGCAATAATTAAATTACACACAGTCTTTTAATAATTTCTATATGTATCAATGAAGATGATTGAACTATCATGACTTTAGCCGAAAAATGAGCTTAGACATGGCAAGTGCGTTAATGTTTATAATATATGGTCATCAATACACGAAGAGCCGCATTCGATTCCGGATTCGGCCAGTTGCTTACATACATACGTACACACGTCTACTGTGGGATTACTAATGGTGTATTTATGGTATCATTAGCTTTTGACCAGGGTTTTTTTTTTCAGCATTTAATTCGTTCGCATGTGCTTCTTCGAATCCTTCGTAGGTCAACCTCGTCTTCCATCTAAGGGGCATTAAAATTGAATATATGCAATTCACGAACCCGTTCGCATGAGAATTCGCTTCTTCTGACAGAAATTGTTTCTTTTGTAGACGAATTCTTATATTTTTTCAGAAACCTTCACATTATTTTTATTATCATTATAAATAACGAAAACATTATTGGTAGAGTAGAGGACAAAATAGTTAATTACGCCCTTTTATGTTCCGAGTTCAAATCCTTCTCGTGCCTGCTATATCTTTCACAATTCTGTTTTCTCCCTCCAAGTGCCAGCCAGTCCAGTCCAAATGCCAATGCAATAAATCATTATTATTTACTTGGTGTCTTCTCATTTCACATTGCATCACTAAAGCCTTCGAGAAAGGCATCAACATCACACACTCATATACCCCGTTCCCAAATGTTGTTGAGGTTTTTCTTCCTATTAATTACTATTCCGACTATACGAAATACCTTGCGGTATTTAGTTACGTCCCTTTACACATTCTGAGTTCAAATCCCACCGAGGTGGAGCTTTCTTTTGGAGGGATCAATAATAATAATAATAAGTATCAGTCAAGTACGAGGACCGGTTTTATTGACTATATCCCTCTTTCCCCATAATTTATGGCCGTGTGCCATATTCCAGACCTTGTGCTTGAGAAATTATTATTACAATTCCACCTTTCGTCCAAAATGTGTGGACTTGTGACACCCTTTTTTTGTAATGTCTCTTTAAATTCTCCCCTCCATTCGTCGCCCTTGCAACAATAATAAAGAATTATTATCATCGGCATGCCCCATTGTTTTACTCCTTTATTTCTCACCCTCTATATTTTCTCTCTCTTTCTCTAGTTGTAGCTTGCCTTATTTCTCCTCTCTCTGTCTCTCCATATCTCTTAGTCTTTAACCTCTTTATACATACATGACACGTCTTCTACACATGCAAATGTGTTGGCATGTAGAATATACACTGTCACTTCTACATTGTATGTATGCGCGCGCGCGTACATATATATGCGCGTATTAAAGCTGTAACATACGCCTATATATCTGTCTCGACTCTCATATCTGTATTAGACAGATATAAATCTAATTATCCAGAATATATCTGGACCAAATTTGATAACGATTTTACCAAACTAAAAATCCATCACGAAGAGCCGTTTAAAATCTCGAGTGATGCTCTGTTTCCTATGAATGAATGAATGAGTGAGTGTGTGGTAGTTGTAACAACCACCCAACGTCTTCGTTTATCACATTGTGACTTAAAGAAGAAAGAACCTAACTAGTGCTGGTAGTATACCACTAGTAGTAGTTGTAGGATTTTAGATGTGTAGAACGGGGGCCAAAACGGGTTCGCCTTGCATCGTGCTGTGCTAGGATTAATAATAAAAAACAAATTGCGGAATACACATAATTTTCTT
Source organism: Octopus bimaculoides (assembly GCF_001194135.2). Classification (NCBI taxonomy): domain Eukaryota; kingdom Metazoa; phylum Mollusca; class Cephalopoda; order Octopoda; family Octopodidae; genus Octopus; species Octopus bimaculoides. The sequence continues at coordinate 92,726,814 of NC_068990.1, read as the reverse complement.
GCTATTACTGTTGATTGCATGATAACCGAATGTAATCTAGAGAAGAGGTAGGGGGGATCACACTGTATGTGTTTGCGTGTGCGCGCACACACGTGTGCATATATTTATCGTGTAGTGTGTGTGTGAAATCTGAAGTATATGCGTGCGCGCACACAGAAATATATCGATGTGTGCATATAGATATGTACACATTTAAGTATGAGAAGATTCTTCTAGATTGTAGAATAAGAATAACTGAAGATGTTACATTTGAAATGATGTAGATTAGTATTTATACGTATCATTCTACCGGTTATATA
>NC_068990.1:92725984-92726431 GCF_001194135.2 Octopus bimaculoides | reverse complement strand
ATATATATAATTAATGGATGTTTCTATGTAGTAGTTATTGTTTATAAATGTACTCTGGTGCAGACATTTAACAGGATAACTAAAACAGCTGGAAATAGCGGTTGTTAAGATGAAAACAGGTGGAGACATATTCAAGAGTAACTACAACGAAAGATAGTAGTGGTTATTAATAGAAGTACCGAGGTGAAGAATTAAGTGACAGGGTTACAATGTAGCCAGGTGACATTCGCTAATAAGAATTGTAACATGTCGTCGTTAATACTGGCAGGTAAGACAAGTTTCTGGCGGAGGAATGTAGATTAGTTACTGCTTTTACTTTATCACATTTGTGTGTGTGTGTTTCGAGAGAGAGGGAGAGCGTGTGAGTGTATGCACGTGTATATATGTATGTAGACATGTATGGATATGTACATGTATTTGTACATGTACGTATATATATATATATAT
>NC_068990.1:92719117-92725658 GCF_001194135.2 Octopus bimaculoides | reverse complement strand
TATATATATATATATCTCAAAACAGCTTGATTCAAATTTGCTGGTACTCCGAGTTTCAAGTGTGATGCGCTAATCTTGAGCCATTTTGGTGCTCTAGCATGGCTGCAGCTAAATGACTAAAACAAGTGAAAGAATTAAAGAACACACACACACGCACACACACACACACACAACAAATGGATTGTGGTTCACTACAGCTGTTTCAGACATGCCCTTTTTTTTATTGATGAACAGAAGTGTTACATCATGCAAAAAAAAAACCGTTTTCATCACTTGATGAAAACGGTAAGAATTAACAATTAGGACTTCTCAAGAACAAGTACATAGTGCCAGATGACTCTGCCAACTCAAATTCGGTCAGAGAGTGATAGGTTTAAGTTAGTACCAAGTTTATATTGAGGAACTCAGTAAAGGAAATGGATTGGGGAGGGAATTAAATTGAGAAGGAAGTAGAGAGAGCAAGACTAAAACAAAGAGAGAAAAGAGTGCATGGTTTTGTTTAAAGGGTTATCAATGAAATTGATGTTGTTTCTCAATAGTTGACAGGGTCTTTATATTGATAAAACAAGAGTAATAAAAAGAAATGGTAGGGAAAAACCAGACGCCTAAGTGCGTATGTACATTTGTGTACATACATGATCTGATGAATAAGTATCCGGACTGTTGCCATAGTAGCGAAGCTGAAGCACGTAGGGTGAAGCCACTTGGCACAGATTGATCTTGAACTCTGCTGTACATGTGCACTAAATTTTAACATTCTAGCTTACTTCCACTGTTTACAGCAGTGTTTGAAAGGAAGGTGTGTAGTGTGTGATCATCACATTGACCATGGCAAAGAGAGTTGTGCTGAGAATCTGCATCAAATTTTGCCAAAAGCTTGACGATATCTGCTCGGAGGCCTACGTAAAGTTTTCATGAAGTTTTCATCATTCTTGACACAACCAAGGAGATCTTGTGCAACTGAAACCTGAGTGACTTTTTGGTCAGCTGAAAGTAGTTTTGGTACAAATTTGGCAGACACAAGTCTCATACTTAAACCTTCAGTGATAATGGACTGAACTGAACCCTAACTAATCTGCACATCCTCTGATAACTCATGGTTGGTGATTCAGCGATTTTTCCCTCACAGCTGCACGCACATCTGTGATGTTTTTCTCAGCTCTGCTGGTTGCGGGCCTCCCAGAACGTTTGTCAATATCGACATTTTTTCAGCCATCTTGGAAACATCTTAACCACTCATACACTTGTGTTGCTGCTCATACACTTGTCTCCATACACTCTCTGCAGCTTTGAATAGGCCTCTGAGTAGGTATCGCCATGACAACTTTCTCTGTCATGGTCAATGCAATGATCACACGCTACACACCTTCCTTCCAAGCACTGCTGTAAACAGCAGAAGTGAGATAGAATGTTAAAACTTAGTGCACATGCACTGCAGAGTTCAAGTTCAATCTTTGCCAAGTGGCTTCACTCTGCGTGCTTTAGCTTCGTTACTATGGCAACAGTCCGGGCACTTAATGATCAGACCTCGCAGAGGCATATAAATGCATAAATCTACTTATGCCAGTGCAAGCAAGTGCTCATACTCATACATACAATAATAATCACACACACACACACATATATATACCCACCCACGTCCACTTACGTACTCATATACGTGGCGAATACCCTCAATAAATGTGATACCCACTAAATGCCCCCCCACATTCATGTATACACTTGTGTGTTTTTACAATGTGTACCTTCGTTGACATTCGGTGCAATTTTTTACTCCTCCTTTCTCTTCCCCTTCCCTCCTTTCTCTCCCTTCCCTCCTTTCTCTCTCCCTCCCTCTTTTCTCTCTCCCTCCCTCCTCCTCTCACTTTATATATATATTTATATGTATGTAAATATGCATGTATATAAGTAAGTATATATGCACATATATATATATACATACGTATGTACAAATATGTATGTCTGTGTGTGTGTGTGTGTGTGTATATATATATATATATATATATATATATATGTATATAAATATAATGTTATACACAAGTGTGTATGTTTTATTTTTACTTCTATGCAGTTGAGATTAACTTGCTAAAAATAGCAGCCAAATTCCCGTCTTCAACTCATATTTTATGTTCATAAAAAAAAAGAAGTATGCATTGAACAATATAGTCTTAGATTATTTGTTTGAACAAGATCAGGATGGTCACATTCGTAACAGTTTGGATCATAGATCTACTCAGTCAAGATCCACTCGGGGTTAAACCACAACACCATGCTACACTAATTACGTTTCTATTACACTTAAATGATATTCTAGAAGATGATGTTGTTTTCTGTTAACCCACTATTCTCCAACATTGGCGTGATGCTACTCTTAACATTAATTGGAATTTCTGTATATCTTAAAGAAGTTGGCAAAGAACTTTAATGACCATATCTGACATCTCTCATGAGTTCACAAATAAAACAAAAGACTGATTGTTTGAGAAAAGACGTTATCAATGCATAATTGATAAAACATCTTAGAAAGTAGTTTGCCATCATATTAACAAGGCTTTTGCTGAAATTTGGCACTGCACACAGTTCCATAATCTAATATCTTTTGGCATCATTCCAAATATTTACTTTAAGTTGTGAAAGATTTCTTCATTGTAGATTTCATCCATCAGAGAACTTTCATTAATTTAGCCAACTTATTTGTGAATTAATTTAATGTTCAGTTTCAATACCCTTCTGATCCTGATTAATACAATACTCCATTGTTGTAATCTTATCATCATCTTCATAGCATCCACTTTCCCATGCTGATATGGGTCAGAATTCATAGAGGCAGATTTTCTGTGGCTGGGATGCCTTTCCTGTCCTCAGCCCTCACTCGTTTCCCAGCAAGGTAAATATTTCTCCCATGGTCAGGCATACCTTCACAGAAGATTGAAAGCAAAGGACTCTTTTTTGGTGACATTCATTTACAACTAAGACACAAACATACTCACACACACACAGGCATACAGTTTCCGTCTATCAACTCCTCTTACAAGACTAAGGTCAGGCCAAGGTTATTATTGAAATCACTTGTTCAAGGTACTGTACAGTGGGACTGAACCTGAAACTACAGAGTTGGGAAGCAAACTTCTTAACCACACAGCCATCCTTGCACCTATGACCTTTGAAAAGAAGTATTCCAATCACTTCTGTTTTTATAACCAAATTTCATGTTTAACATGGTTCTATCACTGACACTGTTCATCCAGAGCAAGAAGAATCAGTAAAGATGGTCAAATAAAACAATGAACTCTGCCAGATTAGTAATGTTGTAATTACAGACATACTGAGGCATTAGATTAACTACTTTGTTACCAAATTTATGGTAAAATAAACTTTGTTTCAGTTAATTTTGAAAAGTAAAGACAAATTTAGTAACATAAGCTGTGAAGCATGGATTGTAACTACTGAGGACATATGAAGATTTGAGAGAAATGAAGCCAGTATGCTCAGTGTATGCCCAGTGTGCATATATGACTGGGTGTAAGTGATTTGAGTGCAAAACTGGGTACAGCAGGCATCTAGTGTAGTGTGCAAGAGAGAAGACTGCGCTTGTAAGTTGTCATGTAATGTGTATGATGAAGACTGTTGCATCAAGAAGTGCTGAGTTCTAATAATGGAGAGAATGTATGGAAGGGGTAGACCCAGGAAGATGTGGGATGAAGTGCTGGAAGGTTTCTATTTAAGCTCGTTTTCAATCCAGAAAATCATATCCTAGAACCAGGGATAGTTTGAGGTGGATTATTGTTAATTATATGTGGTGCAGTGTAACAGTCTGGACAATTGTAGTTTGCTCTGTCCAGACTACTTCTGTACATCAGCAGCATTTGGTCAGAGACAAAATAGTCACTGATTCTCGGCACTCATGTGATTGACCCATTGGAAAGTAATGATACTATTGTTCCCATTTTGCAATATAAAGTAAAAATAAATGAGCAGATATTTTTATAAAATTGATTTTTTTTTCCTCAATACTTGATGAACATTTTTGGCAACATCTCAGCTCCATTAAAACCATTCTCTGAGGGTTTTATTAATACAGGCTTGGCTGCTGTGTGGTTGAGAAGTTCTCTTTTTAACCATCCATGTGGTTTCAGGTTCAGTCTCACTGCACCTTGAGCAAGAAGTGTCTTGTATTGTAGCCCTAGGCTGACTGAAGCCTTGTGAGTGGATTTGGTAGATGGAAACTGAAAAATACCTGTTGTGTGTGTGTGTGTATTTACATATATATACCTACACATATGTAAAATGGTTAGTGTTAGGAAGAGCATCCAGATGTGGAAACCATGCCAAAGTAAACAGTGGAGTTTGATGCAGTATTCTGGCTCACTGGATCCTGTTGAGCAGTTCAACATTGGACAATGATGATGATAATGATGATGGTGGTGGTCATGTGCGTGCATGCGGTTTCTTTACATTTTGAATCAGTTGCACAAAAGTGCAGTGGTTTTGAGGCTGTGTGGAATAAATGGTCCCAGACCTGAGATTCAGGTAAGGTTTTGGTGCCAGGAAACGAAATCTGACTGTAAATTAATGCCTCAATAAAATATATTTGGCCAGCCTATGCAAACATGGAAGAATGAACATAAAATGACTGAATGAATCTCTGTTGACTCTCTTAGAAGTTTTCTAGTTTCATTTTCTTTGTATCCACAGATGTTTCAGGAATATATCTTGGTGTGTAGGAACTGCTTCCAGTTTTCACAAACACTAATAAGGTGAAAGATATTTTGTAGAGCTCAATCATTGCCATCTTTATCTTCTTTCCAGCTACTACTTATATAATGTGAGGTAGCTATATTATCTCCTCTATAACAAAATGCCTGTTCTTGTTCTTCTATCAGACTTTAGCCTCTCAGCTCCTGGTATAAAGCCCCCTCTCGTTCTCAAATAGCTGCTCCCCACACTTCATCTTAGGGGATGCTTTCTCCTTTTCTATTCTTTTTCTGTCTTGGAACTTACTCAGTAACCTTACTAGGGCTGGTGGCATAAAGAAAGTGCCCAGTACGCACTGTAAAGTGGCTGGTATTGGGAAAGGTATCTATAGCCATAAGAACTGTGCCAAAGCTGACAACAGTGCTTGGTGCAGCCTCGAAACTTGCCAGATCCTGTCAGACTATCCAGCCCATGCCAGCACGGAAAATGGACGATGACAATGATGACAATGATGACAATGATGACAATGATGATGATATAAACAGTACCTCCTCCTGGTAGTATTTATAACTTTGAGCTGTTCAGAGTTAAGTATCTATAATTACTGTAGATAAAGGGCAGCATGCATTCATGTGGTTTAAACTTTGACTGACAACCACAAGTGTGCTACCTTGCGCCATTATACACAAACATAAGTAAGTGTCTGTGTTTTCTCTCAGTTGCACATTGTTCTTCAATAATAAAACGTTTCTGATTTGTAATTGTTAAGCTGTCAACTTCATTGGGAGGGTTAACAGTCTGAAGGGTGTTTCAAGTAGATTCTCACTGTAAATGTTAAACACTTAAAACTCAGATGATCATTGAGAAAATGAATTTTATCTCATATTAACATTCACTCACAACTGCCTCTACCAACCACTACCATCACCACCACCATCATCATCATCATCATCATCTTTTTGTTTTGAAACTGGTGTGGGTTAGATAAGTCTGCAATACAGACACTCTACATCTACAGTTCTGTTTTATCTCACTTGTGCAACCTAGTGTTGGATCTTACATCCACCTGGAAATGACTTTGTTTTTTTTTTCCTACTTGGAATGGAAATGCCAATGGGAACAGTGTGCTATTATATGCATGTGGATTTTTCAAAGTCTTTATCTAAATGTTGGCAAACAGGAACAATCAAGCAACTGGAATGGAATGTACCAACACTCCATTCCTTAAACTTATACAGTTTGTGTTTGGCATTTAAAGACCCACATTTATACAACTATTTGTCAATCTGTTTATGAAACTTGGTCAAAGATTCCTCTTGTTTAGTACTACCACTAGATTTGTTCAGTCAGCCATGTCAGACATAACTTACTACACTAAACACTGTCACTTGACACTAATCCAGACGTAGCAGGAAACCTACAAAAATTTCTAAGACCAGTCATGTGATTATCCTCTACCAATCAAACCCTGTTCAAAACATATACTATTTTGAGCCATGAACTCCCTATAAATGTCGGGCAAGCTTCAAACATTAGTCAGAAGCAAACTGTAAACTGTAAAACCGGTTAAATCTTTGAATATAATAATAATAATAGAAAATATTTTAACTATTCTCAGTGCATTTTCAACTTCTATTTTTCCTATATTTCTACCCATGCAGAATAAAATAACTTTGTTTTCTATATATATATATATATATATATATATATATATATATATATACACACACACACATACATATGCAGTAGTACATCGGTTTATGAACGCCTCTGATCACGAATAAATCGTGCTTTATATATATATATATATATATACTCTGATATAGATATATATAAAGCACAATAT
>NC_068990.1:92708689-92718116 GCF_001194135.2 Octopus bimaculoides | reverse complement strand
CTTTATTGCACCTGAACATCTGCCACAAACAAAAACTAACTTGCTAGTTAACCTGCCTTTGATGTTGCTGCACCTCTTATGTGTCCATAGCTTGCACCGGGTACATCTTATAGAGTTACTACCTACTCCTTTTCTACATACTGAGCAGGGCCATCTACCTGAAGGGGTTTGTGTTTTATCTACCTTCCTACTTATTAGGATTTTGGTTTTAGCTAGGTTGACTCTAAGGCCCTTCAATTCTAGACCTTGCTTCCACACCTGAAACTTCTCCTCTAGTTCTGATAGTGACTCATATATATATATATATATATTTGCATATAGTTCTCTACATTCACTCTGCCATAGTATCATATCTTACTCTTTATTTCTTTTTCGGGAAAAAAACCTTTTATGTATTTCGTTTTTTTTTCGAAACTGACGCATCTATGTTTCTCATATTAAAGATTTTTTAGAAGTTAATAAATTAATTGCTAATAGTTTAATGTAAATCTTACTAGACATTAAAAGCCTCAATTTGAGACAGAAAAAAGAGCAATAGAGCCATTTATATGACTTGAACCTGGATAGCTTTTGCTTGTTGAATGACTTATAGATACATAGTTCAAAACCCTTATGCGCACGTTTTTTTTTTGGTTTTGTAAAATTGTTGCTTATTAAATCAAATATTTTTGTAGACTTTAGAATTAAAAGCGTAAATGAGCATAATATAAAATTACGATGTGATGTCTGTTTTGTTGTACGTTGCTACTTCATTTTTTTCTTCTGTTTCTATTGACTAACTATGAGCAGTTGATTGAATTGTTAGAGTGGTATTTCATTTCTGCCCTTTGCTCTCTAACTACAAATTCTGCTGAGGTCAGTTTCCCCTTTTATTATTCAGGGGTTGATAAAGTACCTGTTAAGTACTGAAGCTGATGTAATCGACTGATACTGCTGTCTCTCAGGTTTCCTCAAACAGGACTCTATGGCTCGTAATCACGAAATATCTTCTCAGTGCTTGCTTGTGCTTTAAGGATGGATATCTAAACTGCACAGGTTGGCTGAGTAGTTAAGAAGCTCACTTTGTAATCACATGGCTTTTGGGTTCAGTCCCTGTACATGTCACTTTGAGTGAGTGTCTTCTGCTATAGTCCTGGGTCAACCAATGTCTTGTGAGTGAATTTGGTTGATGGAAACTGTGGTGGAAGCCTGTGGTGTATATATGTATATATATATGTGTGTGCGTGTGTTTGTCCCCCTCAACCAGCATCAGTTTGTTTTCCGGCAAAAGAGACTGATAGAATAACTATCAGACTCAAGAAAAATAAGAGTAAAGTGGTGCTCCAGCATGGCTGCTGTCCAATTACTGAAAGAAGTAACAGAAGATGGAAGTATTCTTGCAAGGAACAGCAGTCCTCAAGTATTACTATCTTTGAAAGACATAGTAATGGAACAATGCCATGTAAATTCTATAATAAAAAGCGATATATATATATGTGTAGTACACCTGTCATTGTGTCTGGCATAAAATTATTGAGTATACTTATTTTTTTCACACTGTCCATGTTGCTAAAACCCAATGTCAAAACAGTCGTCTCCAAAGCTGCACCAATTCGTTCACGGTTGTTCCCATTATTCAGTGTCCAAGTACTGAGACTTGTTTTAAACTTACTTCAAACATTAAGCTAATGATAACAGTTATTTGACAACAAATAATAGTTTGATTGATTTAAAGTGTGTTGACCTAGGAAATGTAATGATATATGAACTCGTTTATTACCTGTGGAGTTGGCAGGTGACTGGCTTTTGTTTTATAGCGTTAAACTAATGTAAACTGTAAAATAACATTTATCATCCAAGAAAGTTGTTTATTCTTAAGGGATTTAAAAAAAAATAAAACAAAGAAGTCTATACACTTTGTAGGATATGAATGGAAATCAATGAGATAGTATTAACAGATCTGTCTGTCTGTCTATCCATCTATCCGTTCACACACACACACACACACACACACACACACACACACACACACACACACACACACACAACATATGTTTCATATATCTGTGTTCCAATATTTCTTATTGATTATCCTGATGTCAGCTTTGAAGAGAATAATAACAACAATAATGACTTCTTATATTGGTCATTTTGTTGAGGACAATAAAAGGACAAGAGAAGTCAATACATAAAAAAGAAATCTGGTTTATATTGAGTAAAAAGAAGTATGTAAAAAAAAAAATAGTTTAGTCTTTTAGCAGATCATGAATTTGTGGTCTGTGTAACTGCCAACTTTGAATTGTGGACAACCTATGCTGTCCCTATCTGCTGACTTCTATCTAATATGACCCATTCTGGTTGCTCTATCTGAATGATCCATTGTGTTTGTTCTATGACTACACTGGCACATTAGGGCAATCCAGTCGACACCTGTCAGACAGTTGAAAGTTTCTGAGCAGGTTTTTGAGGCTTTTACACACCTTTCTGTTGTATACTAGACCTACACAATCCTGTGTGTCCAAAATACTATTCCAGTTTCCCACTAGTGCTAAAGCGCGAGATATTTCCAGAAATGTTTCTAAATGCCTGAAGAAATCTAGGCTTCCAGCTCCTTTAGGGGCATAAATGGCCACTAGTCTAAAGGTGCCACCTTCACTGTCATTCACTGCCAGGACCACCACTTTATCATCTAGGTCCAAGAAGTTTGCCATACTTTGAGATCTAAAGATTTCTGAAATAGCACCGCTACACTGCTACCCATTTCCAACAGACCACAAAATGAGAATATCTCAAAGTCTCCGAGAATGGATGCTAGAGCATGCTTTTGGGAAATTCTTGTTTCACTAATTGTGGCTGCATCTAAATCAAGTGACCTGAGATTGTTGAGCAAATGATCTTGCTTCCAAGCTGACCCCAGGCTATGCACATTCACACACCTCACTCTTAGCATAGTTATGCTAGTTTGAATAAAAAAAAAAAAAAGGTCACTCACCTTGATTCTCAAGAAACCTGGATGTTCTGGACTTCTCTACTGGTGAATATTTTCTAAAAGGTCCTTTTAAAAACCTTTTGTCTATTGTTTTCTTAAAAATTTCAACTAGCTGAGAATTTTTCCTGAATTGATTTTTAAATGTCTGTGGACATTCTTATCAATAGTTTCTCCTTTGAGGTTTTGAGGATTTCATCCTCAAATTCCTTTCTCTCTGTCTCAATTTTGTTTTTATTTTGAGACACATAATCCATCAACTTCACTGTTTTTGTTCACAACAATGAAGTTGATGGATGTATTTTGCATACAGTTTGAAATATTTTGTTGTTTACGCAGTTTCATTATTGATTGTTTCTCTGTTTTCTTGTTGATGATGTTGCAGTTGTGGTTTCTGTGTTTGTTTTTGCTGTGTTCTTGGAATAGGGATATGTACCCTCCCTGTCTTTTGCCTGCCTCCTTTTGTGATTGTAATCCCAGTTTTGGCCTACTCTTCTTTCTCCATGTTATTGCTGTTGTTGGTTTGGGGAGCAGGACATTCAGAGGAAGTTTGCTCTTCCATGGGAGCCATGAGTAAACTCTTTCGTTGTTTCCATTTGGGTGTGAATGTTGGAGTCCTTAGTGCTTCCAGCAGTGGGCAGTTTGTCTTTTTTTGAGGGCAGAAAGCCTTTAAGTGACATCTGGCTTTCTACCCTCTACTATCACTGAGAGGTGGGACCTCATCTGGGAGGTCTATCAAATCAGGTACTTTGTCAATATATGTTTGGTTTTCATACCTTTTTACCATAAGAGAAAATTTTCTCAACAATAACTGCAGTGAATTTGTATGAGGACATACAACAACTGAGGACAACCCAAAGAAGAGGAAAACAGGAACAAGTCATACCATTTATTGTGACACACAACCCACGTCACCAGAATATCTTCAACATTGCCAAAGCAAACCTACGAGTCATTGCAAAAAGTAATGAATTGAAAGATATAATCAGAGAGATCAAGCTATGGCTCTTAGTAAAAGACAGCCTATGTTAGCACATCAATAATGATACTATATAAATATATGAGCCATATATACTGTCTTGGTGTTTCTTCAGTGTCAAAGATATTTCTAAAGTTTCTTCAGTCTTGTTGATATTTCCATTTTCTATGACTGTACCTTCCAGTGTTTCAGAAATTGTTGGGTACAGAATCAACACTCCATTTACCAAGATGGTCCTTGTCCCTGAAGTTATTATCAAGCTCTTTCTTTTCTTCTAATTCTTTATGCTTTGGCTTGTTGATGCCAAATATGGCTGACACCAATGGCTCCTCTCTGCATACTTGCCTCCTGTTCTTAGAGTCTTCAGCTTTGTTTTCCCAGTGGTCAGATTGGATGTTAAACAAGAGAATGATCTTAATAGTCACAAAAGTATTTCTTTGCTACACCATTTGGCAATGATCTTCTGTAAGTTCAGAGTACATAGTGTAATTAATTTGGGTATTCTTGTGTCTGGGATTCTTTTTAAATACCCTTGTCATCAGAGTTGGTGTTTATCAATGATAGTTTGGATTCTTAGACATTTTGCTTTTGTCAATGCTTTGTTGTTTGTGGAATGGTAATCTCATTTATGTTCAGGATTGATTGTAGTTTTGCATGAGGAAGTCTCACTAGTCTATGTCTTTGATGTTGAAACACAGCCAGACAGCAGTGTGAAAAGCAGAGCAGCCAGACAGCAGTGTGAAAAGCAGAGCAGCCAGACACATCAGAACTTTCATTCTGAGACTCAGTCAGCTCCATCACATCAGCATTGAATGAAATTTGCAAGTGCTCATTTCTCTTTTTATTCCCACAATAGCATGCATGTGTGTTTCTCTTCTAATGAACCATTTAACTTTTAGGATTTCATCCTCAATCTATCAGTTTCTTCTAACTATCTATCATTAATCTTTTATAATGACAAATATATCTTGTCTCTTGTAGTACAAACCAGAAACATGTGAAGAGGTGGCTGAAAATGGAGACCAGGTGTTTGTACATTACACAGTAAGTACAGATTTCTTGAATTCTAAATATTTTCTTGCTTGCTTCTTTCGATACCAACCTACCCAAGACCACCCTGATTTTGTGAAACAACCTTTCTGTTTTAAACTAATCTAAATAAAATTTTTCCATCAAAATTTCATGTTATATCATATTCCAAACACCAGATAATTAACGACAAAGTTATTTTATTAAATTCTTTATTAGTTTCAAAATTTATTAAAACAAAGGCAGCACATTTCACCAGAAATTTGGTAATGAAATATCAAGCGAGAAGATCCATCCATCTCAGCAGAACTGAGGTTGTCATGCCTTCTGTTTTCTCTGCTTCCTGCTACACTGAACTGACATCTTCTCTGTCCAACTCATTCCCAATCTCTAATCATCTTCCACACTATTTTCACTCAGTTCACTTCCTACCTGTCTCATTTTTCTTGTTAGACCTGGAGCTCATGTCTCTATTTTCTCCCACTTTCCAGGTGAGCAAGCCATGTGTTCACCTCTTCAGCAAGACACCTGCTTCTCTCCCTCCATCATAGTTTCTTATTTCTCCAGTTGAGAGATCTCATCCTGCAAGTACTTGGTGACACTACCAGTGCTGGTGCCACATAAAAAGCATCCAGGACACTCTATTAATTGGTTGGGATTAGGAAGGGCATCAAGCAGTAGAAGCCATTCCAAAGCAGACATAGAACCTGGTAGAGCCTGCTCAGTCATCTGTTCTTGTTGAATCATCCAACCCATGCCAGCATGGTGAAAGAAATGTTAAATGATGATGATGATGAAAAAGAAATACATAATTAAGTGGAGACGTCTTTATTCAGTTGTTGGAGATAGTCAACACCTCTCGCTTGTGGCATCTTCATATTCTGATTAAACCATGATTTTTTTTTTTTACTGTAATGAAAACTATCTTTAATTATAGGTCTGTTGGATCAGGACTCACCTGGGACTACACAACAACTGATTAGACTAGATCCGTATTTTAAGACATTAAGTCTGTTTGTCCATTGAACCATTATTATTATTATTATGACATAAGATTTTTTGAGGTTGTTCTTTAAAAATTATGACTGAATATTGAGCCCCATCATCTCCTTTCTTTTCTCTTTATCACAAGTTGTTATTGCTGTTGTTATACATCTGTTTAACTTTATCTTTTAGGGATACCTGGAGAACGGCGAAATATTTGACAGTTCAATAAAACAGAATAAGAACCCTGTAGAATTCATATTAGGAGAATCAATGGTTATTCCTGGTAATATTTCATTTTTTTTTAATTATTCTTTAATTATATTAATTTTTTTTTACCATAGTTTACAGAATGGTAGATACTGCATCATGAAATATGTTCTCTGATTTTGAAAATATAATTCTTAGAAGAAAAACTTTTATACTTACCATTATGTGTGTGTGTATGTGTGTGTGTGTGTGTGTGTTTGTGACTGCGTCATGAATGTAGCCATGTGTTGACATCATGTAATGGTTGTAAACAAGCATCATGATGCAAATGATGTTCATTTCCAGTCTTTCATAGGAAATATTACCTTGTTTGGACACCGGTGAGGGTTGGCAATAGGAAGAGCATCTGGTTGTAGAAACTCTGTCAAGCCTGGCAATGGTGATAGACTTGTTCACACGAGTGGGCAGTGTCCAGGAAGCATAGACTAAATGCTTGTTATTAGATAATATTATCAGGCAAACCAACAGAGTAATCATGTCTGGTATTGAATGAGATCACCAGACAATGGCCACCTCCCTTGTGATCTGCTGCTGAGTAATATTATTGTAGTACACAACACAATACTCTTTGCTTTAACTGTCTTGTGATTATTCTTTTATTTACTGAGTAATTGTAATTATATCAACAATATTAGTTAAATAAGATGTTTTACAGCATAGAAAATAATTGTAATTGCTAAGTTATGGAATGACACCTTGGTTTTCTTGGGTCTAACTGAAATCAGTTAGACTCAAGAAAACCACAGCAGTAACTTCTCAACTGACATCATGGAAGTTGCATGGTAATTTTCAAGATTTTGTTTTGCAGCAAAATTTCATCTTCCATGCCACAAAATATGGTTTTGTATGAAATTCCTTGGTGAAACTACTTAACTTCTTTGTAAAATAAATTAAGTCCTGAGTAAAATATATTGATTCACTGGGATAATAAATACCCCATAAAATTAATTCCCTAGTAAAAAGAATTAAATCCCTTACAAAAGTAAATTAAGTCCCTTCGGAATTTAAATGATTATGAGCCAATGAGGAAGGAACCCTCTATATGGTTATTTGACTTGCTAGAAATAGCAGTAAAATCTCCTTGTGGCACCTTAAAGAAAACAATAAGGACTGTATGAAGAAGAACACTGAATCTGTGAGATTTGTGATAAACAACATTTTTATTTTTATTTTTAACAAAAAGTAAATACTGTTGTTATTACGAACAACAAAACATTGAGAGAGTTTGAATTATTGATTTTGGTGTGAATGTAACGACAAAGTGGTTGGTGCCAGTGTTGCTGTTGACATTCGTCATTGTTTAGCTGCCATCAGCTTGCATCAACAGCTGTTCACCATCCGTCTGCCATCTTGTCTCTGCTGTGTTTCTCGTTAAGCATGCTGAGTTTATAATGACAGGCTCAGAAAGAAGCCAGAAGATGAAATCATTGCTGGAGTCTATTCCATGTGAAGTCGTGATTGGTTAGATTTTTTTTATCACATGGGTAATATTCTAGCAAATCATGACATTGGGTGTAGCAATCTGACTGCTGAATATTCCTGCCACTGGACATTGTATTATAGTGTAGTCCAAGATAGCCATAAAATACCAGGGTGGTCGGTGGGGTGAGTAGGTAATAGGGGGCTTTTCTGAATGCAGTCTATGATGTCTGTGTGTGCAGCAGCAATACCATCTTAGATAAGGGAGTAAACGCCATTGTAGGCCTCACTTGAGCTTTGTAGATAACAACAATAATTGTTGGAGGCTTCTGTACAGTTTGTTGACCAAATTTCACTCATAAGGTCAACCTGAAGCTACAAGAGATGATATTTGCCCAAGGCACCATGCAGTGGGATTGAACCCAGAACCATCATATGGTTGCAAAGTGAACTTCTCGATCATACAGCAATTCACATAGATAGTTCTGTTTAATCAGGCTTTACCTTTGGCTAAACAACAACTAGTCTACCAGTTGGGAATTTATCTTGGATCTGGAGCAATGTGAAATGACTTTGCTCCAGAACATAATGCACAGCCAGTGTGGGAATTGAAACCACAATCTCATGATCATGAGCATAAACATCCTAACCACATTGCAGATACTAGGGTCTTCTAATTGATTACCCCACTGGAAATGCTAAAGTCTTTTGGTAGATTACCCCACAGTACAGTGGAGAAACAAGGGTCATTTAGTAGACTATCCCACTGTACAACAAAGATACTTGGATATTCTGGTAGATTAGTCTCACTGTACGGTGGAGATATTAAGGTCCTCTGGTAGATTACCCCACTTATACATTGGGGATATCGTTGCACTTATGTACGCCCTCTGTGTGTAACAATCTGAATTTGACAGGCTCTCAACAATTTTCTTTTTCTTTTCAGGTTGGGAACAAGGAGTAAAAGGAATGTGTGTTGGGTAAGTATTTTATAATGTAGTTGTTTAATAACATTAAATTAATAACATTTCTTGGCCTGACTGCCAACACTTCTTATGTCCATCTCCTATGTTCTTGCCTTTAGGCTTTCACTTCATACACACCAGCTCAATTTTATTCGTTCTCACTCGAAAGACACCTGTTGTTATATTGTTGTCTGTATTCGTAATTGTGTATCATGTTCTCCGTCTTTTGTCTTTGTTGCTGTACACATTCGCTAGCTTTCTTACAAAGGGGTCTAATGCTCTTAGCTTAGACTTTTTTGGGGGCAACCAGATCGAACCATCTCAAGTGTAACTGCCAGAAATGGTCGTGACGTCTGGCACTTGACTGAGGAAATAAAGCCAAGAACGACCCGTCTTTTTTTGGCTGTCCTTCTAATTGTTGTTTCTCTTGTCCACCTTTGTATCATCTATCTGTCTGAATGTTTTAATGCCCTCTATTGTGTTTTTGTTCCATATATATATATATATATATGCGTACGAACAACCATGCTACATGGCAGTGAAACATGGGCTGTAACTGCTGAGGACATACGTAAGCTCGCAAGGAATGAAGCCAGTATGCTCCGTTGGATGTGTAATGTCAATGTGAATACCCGTCAGAGTGTAAGTATCTTGAGAGAAAAGCTGAACATTAGAAGCATCAGTTGTGGCGTGCAAGAGAGACGATTGCGCTGGTATGGACATGTGGTGAGAATGGAGGAGGATAGCTGCGTGAAAAAGTGCCACACCCTAACAGTTGAGGGAACCCGTGGAAGAGGTAGGCCCAGGAAGACCTGG
>NC_068990.1:92694436-92708379 GCF_001194135.2 Octopus bimaculoides | reverse complement strand
GTGCGGGTGACACGTAAAAGCACCCACTACACTCTCTGAGTGGTTGGCGTTAGGAAGGGCATCCAGCTGTAGAAACTCTGCCAAATCAGACTGGAGCCTGGTGTTGCCATCCGGTTTCACCAGTCCTCAGTCAAATCGTCCAACCCATGCTAGCATGGAAAGCGGACGTTAAACGATGATGATGATGATGATATATATATATATATATATATATATACATACGCACACACATTACATGGACAAGTCTAATATTGTCTACATAACAGGATGCAGACTAGATAGCTGCATACCATAAAGCAGACAACATTCTGTTGCAATGTCTTCATTATCATAACACCAATCCCAATTTTATCCATGACAGTAACTGAGAAGATTTGGCCAAATTTCATAAAGTGAAATAATTTTTATTGACTGATTTCTACTCAGAAGAATCAACCAACTGTAAAATATTTGTGCTTCTTAAAATGAATTTTTCCCCTGATCAATTTTAAGCTCTTCTTATTGAAGACAGCGTTAAAAGAAAAAAAAATCAAATAATAATGGAGTCTCCCTGACTGCTTCACCAAATTATTCTATTACTTTATTTATTTATTTATTTCATTCAATTGCTGAACACTTCTCTACCAATCAATTTATTTTTCTCTATGCATTGTTTAATTGATTGGGTTGCTGATTGATTGATTGATCCCAGAGCTGTGAGAGAGTGTTTGTTGGGGTACCAATTTTGGTTTGTCTTGGTTGATGATGATGATGATGGCTTATATTTCTGGTTCATATGATTATAATTCCATTGTGTCTCTATCCAAGGCACTTAACTCACTCTACTTAACATATGAAGAAATACAACATCTTTGAATAGTGAGAAAAAAACTAACATTTATATTTGTTATTTTTGCCATGTTGAAATGAATCTTTCCAATTGTGATAAAACAGACAGTTGAAGTTATTGAAGATAATCATCTTCCTCTACATTCTTTCAACATCCATCCATCCACACACCTTGTTCTTCTGACTCCGCCCACTCCCATTCACCTCACACCTTGAACATTCACCCTGACATTTCAACTCTTGCTTTTTTTTCAGCTCCATGCTGGTTCAGTTCTATATTTTAAGAGATGAAGAATTATTTACATTTGACGGATATTTGTCCTCAGATCTGTTGGATCCTATCAAACTGTTCAACTCATACCACCATAGAACAGAGATGTTAAAAGATGATGATCAAATGGCTTATATCCTTGTGTGTGTCTCATACAGGCTCTAGAAGAGAGTTAGTTCAGGCAGGATATTGGTCCAGAGCCTGGAAAGTCAAGGAGTGTCTAAATTAGAAAGAATTATTATTATTATTATTATTAAGACGGTGAGCCTGCAGAATTGTTAGCATGCTGGACAAAATGCTCTGTGGTATTTCATCCGTCTATGTTCTGAGTTCAAATTCTGCTGAGGTCGACTTTGCCTTTCATCCTTTCGGGGTCAATAAAACAAGTACCAGTTATGTACTGGGGTTGATGTAATGAACTAGCCTCTCCTATTAAAAGTTCAAGCCTTGTACCTCGAGTTGAAGGAATTATTATTATTAAGGTGGCAAGCTGGTTGAATTGTTAGTGCATCACTAAAAAGAAAAATGCTTAGTATTTCTTCTGGTTCTGGGTTCAAATCCTACCAGGATCAGCATTCTTTTTCACCCTCTGAGTCAATAAAATAAAGTACTGGGGTTGATTTAATTGATTTACCCCATCCCCACTTCAAAACTTCTGACTTTCTACCAAAATTCGAAAGACTAATCATTATTATTATTGTTTTAGTATTGGCAAGATACCCATCAGATTGCTTGTAAGTTTCTTAAAAAGCCAGTTACAAAAAACATTGTACTGTGTTTTTGCAAAACTGACCAGGATCCTGAGGAACTGGTCAGTTCGTTTTTGTATTTGTTGTTTGGGGTAGAATTTGTTATTTTTTTTTCCTTGGAACTTAATCATTTAAAGAAAGACATATGTGTGTTAAATTGCAATATTGACTCTATCATTTTGCAATTAATTTTAGTTTAACCCTTTTGGTTCCAACCTTTCCAAGACCATTTTTAGTTCTATTATACAAATTTTTGTTTTAAAGTGAACTAAATTTAAAATGTTCCATTAACATTTCATGCTTAATTTAAGTTCTAACCACCAACTTAATAATGATAAAATTATATAACTATATTCTTCATAATTTTCAAAATTGATTACAACAAATGGCAGAGTATTCCAACAGATAGATGGTAACAAAAGGGTTAATAACACACAAACTGAAATTAAATATATTTTCAGACAAATAAAATTAAAGATTTTTATTATTTACAGAGAAAAAAGAAAATTAGTAATACCACCACATTTAGCTTATGGCAAGTCTGGCCGACCTCCAGTTATACCACGTGAGTTTCAGCTTATATATATAAAATATATTCTTGGTTTCAGCATCAGTTATCCTCTTTTTTTCTTGTTAGCATATGTTTATCAAGTCTGCTGTGTCTCCACCTTGGTGTGTTTCCGTAGAGTAGGAAAGATTCCTTTAGAGAAAAAAAAAGATTTAGGGGATTGGAAAAGGTAGGAGCTAGCCTTGGAGTTCACTGTTCTATATTTTAAGAGATGAGGAATTATGCACATTATTTACATTTAACAGATATTTGTCCTCATCTTGTTTGTTGTTAACACAACATTTCGGCTGATATACCCTCCAGCCTTCATCAGGTGTCCTGGGGAAACTTCGAACCTGGGTTCTCATTCCTAAGGTATTTTTCGATGTTGTTATTATTATTATTATTCAGATCACTGCCTGGAATCGAACTTGGAATCTTGGGGTTAGTTCGATTCCAGGCAGTGACCTGAATAATAATAATAATATCGAAAAATACCTCAGGAATGAGAACCCAGGTTCGAAATTTCCCCAAGACACCTGATGGAGGGTATATCAGTCGAAACGTTGTGTTAACAACAAACAAGATGAGGACAAATATCCATCGAATGTAAATAATTGGAGTGTAGTGCCAACATAGAAATGGCTGTGCTCAGTATGTAAGTAGAGAGTAAGTAGAAATTCTGTACAGTGTGCTCAATATAAACAATGGCTGAGCAAGAGATGTATTGGCCATCAGAGATGGGCTAACAACAAAGGCAGCCTTCATATGTGCAGGAGGATTAAGCAAGGAATATGTCCTGAAACTAGATTCTTTCAATTGCTCAGAAGAGGCTCCCTACAAGTAGTCAATAGTTTTTGCTACTTTGGTGACCTAATTGTGGGTGTGTGTGAATGACCTAAGAGATAAAATGACAGAAAAGGAAGACAGAAGAAGACTGTGTTGATAGGGTCATATGATGTGTATGGCTGATGACAACTTCATAAAATGGTGCTGAGTGATCAAAGTAGATGGCATGTGTGGAAGACATGGGACAAAGAGATGAAAGACTAATCTCAAGATGATGAATCTCACAAGAAAGACAAGTGGTTCCATGACAACTGATAACATGTTGTTCTGGAGAAAAACCCTGCTCTCTTTGGCGAATATAGTTGACAGTACGTTAATGATGGGAGGTTGAGTATTGGGGGTAAGTGGGGGCTTTATTCCAGTAGTAGGAGTTATGGAAAGGAAGCCTTTTAAGAATCTGATAATAACCGCATAAGGAACGCTGGAACTTTTATTTCTACAGATTTATGTATCGACTGCATTTACATTTTAAATATGGTTTTGAAACTTTTTTTTTTCTTTTCCAGTCACTAAATTTTATTTGAATTGATTAATCAAGAATTTATTTTTATCTTCCAATTCCAGCGGATGCCACTCTGAGCTTTGAAACTTTGTTAGTAAAAGTGATCAAATCTAAACCAAAGACCCCAGAAGTTGAGAAACGTTTCTTTCAACTGCTGCAGTTTTTTACCATTCCCGCACTAGTAGTGTATGTGGGCTACACTCTCTACAAGAAATACCAATCGGAGACGGAGAAAATCAAAGAAAAGAAAGACAGGAAGAAAAAACGATAAGGCTGGCAAACACCCCCCCCACCCTTTTTAATCAAGATTTCTGCCCCTCTCCTCCACTCCTTCTTCGTTTTATCTTAATACTTTGTCAAATCCGTGTTGACATCATTTCATCCCAAGGAATTAATTGCCTACTCAATGAAAACAGAGAAAAGACTGAAAGTTTTGAAAAATACTAACATTTCACAGTATTTTACTTATTAGAACCTGTGTATAAACTATAAAGTAAAATTAAAAACAACAAAAATTAAACAATAACAAGAACCCCCTCCCCTCTATTAAAAAGACAGGGAAAACTTTTTTTATAATATAAAGAGAAAAATGTTTCTCTTTAGATGTCTGTGATATGACATCATTGTATAATATCCAATAATCCACACATTCTTTTTAAAACTTTGGGCTTTATTATTTCTACTACAAATGAACATTTTTATCTTTGTTTTTCAAAAACATACATATATATTTCCATTTGTGTGTCTGAATGTATGTGTGAATATATGTCCACATATATACATACATACATACGCACACATCTTTTCATTTGTGTCTAATTACATGTTCTGAAAAATTCAGTTATGGATAATGTTTTCCCAATTGTACTAACAAAGACATAATCAGCAACACACACACATATATATGTACTAGAAAGAACGACAGATAACAACATCAGTGATGTCTCTATGTTCATTCCTACACTTGTTTAAATAATTCTTGTATCACATCAGTATTATTATTATTATTATTCAATATGTAAGAATCACATTTCCATAGAAAAACCTATGTGTATGTTTAATAACTGTTGTTTCATTAACATCATGGTCTCACAACAATGTTCAGGAGGCATTTGGACACAATGGACTGCTGTAGCAATTGAAGAAGTAGAGACTTGCTATATATGAGTAAGTATATAGAACAAAGAATGAATATGTCTCAATGGATTCTATAATTCTTTCAAGCAAAATGAAATCACCATGTGCACCATCTCAATAATTTACGTATGTTTTGTATAAAAAAGAAATATTTGTTTCCATTGCTAAGAATTCGTAAATTATTTCTGGCTGAACTTGGATATTTATTGATGCTCAAACTGAAATCAGTCAAGCCTTATCATTGATTAGCTTTATGAGTCCATGGTAACAGCAGTGAAGAAGTATATTAGACCAATATAAGAACCAGTTTGAGACAGAAAAGAGCAACAGGTCCATTGCTGGGATATGAACCAAGTATCTAACACTATATAATATACACTAACATGCCCCACTCTCTCTCAAATTAGGCACTTAAATCAATTTTTTTCGTTACTATTTTTGAAATTTTGAGCTAATTTTATCTCTACAAGATAAACTCCATCTACCTATATATATATATTGGCCGTTGCCAGTACCGCCTGACTGGCTCCCGTAGGATTTTCGAGTGAGATCGTTGCCAGTGCCCCTGGACTGGCTTATGCGGGTGGCACATAAAAGACACCATTTCGAGCGTGGCCGTTTTCGTGCGGGTGACACGTAAAAGCACCCACTACACTCTCTGAGTGGTTGGCGTTAGGAAGGGCATCCAGCTGTAGAAACTCTGCCAAATTAGATTGGAGCCTGGTGTTGCCATCCAGTTTCACCAGTCCTCAGTCAAATCGTCCAACCCATGCTAGCATGGAAAGCGGACGTTAAACGATGATGATGATGATATCTTATAAATAAGGGCAAAAGAAAAAAATTCCTATGCCAAATATGGCAAGAAATAGACTTTTAATTGTCAATAACCACATATAATTCATCACTAAAAGTATGCGTCTTGAAGCAAGCTGACAGAAATTTTTTTTAAATTCCATTATTACGGAATCGGTTGGATTTCTGAGCTAATTCATAAAGAATTCTTTTAGTGATGAATTATATGTGGTTATTGATAATTTAAAGTCTATTTCTCAGCATATTTGGCATAGGAATGATAAAAGCTTTTTGAAAATTTTATCCTAATTTAGATGTATATATAACAGAAATAAATACAAGCATGTCAAATAAGATAAATTCTTGATTTATGAAAATTACGTCTGCCTCTCGAGTATGCATTATAATTACCAAATGGCAATTAAGACTAGTTCCAAATGGGGAGGGGGAGATAATCTCAAAACTCAAGATTCCTCCAAAGTCGACAGACCATTAAAGAAGAAGAGGCTTATTGTCTGAAGATGGATGCATGTTTCTGTCTCAGTAGCTGTCATCAATATGAGAATTGCCAGACTTTATCTCCAGCAGCCAAAGGTATTTATACACAAAAAGAATAGAACATGTTTATAGCCTTGGTAATTTGCATAATTTACGCAAAAATGAGCTGAGAGAAATGAATGTCCAATACAGCAAGGTAGCTTATGGTGCAATTCAATGTTTACGACAAGGAATGATCCCATGAAACAAGTTATGAATGAATTATCTATTGAAATGATAAACTTCATAAGAACCAGTTTGAGACAGAAAAGAGAAACAATCGTCCTAACATGTTTTTACATTATTTTAATGGGGAACATCTTAGAATCTAATTCATTTAGCAGCTATGATTGTAGACAGTTTAATGAAATTTAAGAATGACCTACATATATATATATAGTTTTAATAATTATCTGTTATTTTAATTGTTACATTCTGTTTGTGATATTTCATTTGATAAATTAGATACAGTAAAAGGAACTTCCATATTATTCACTTGGTGCATTTGTTTTAATACAATTTCCTTAGAACAGTGAACCATCACAGCAGATGCCACAGACAATATAGATATGGTGGAGGCGGGATTAAAATATATATGGAATAATCTGTTCATAGACTCTTTCAAGACAGGAAGAGAGAAGTATTTGTTAGTTGTTAGCAAACAATGTTCAAAAACAAAATGATTTTCTTTTCGTTCTTGCATGTTATGTATGTGTGATATAAAGAATAGAAGCTGAAATATGATGAAAGTGAAAGACTGATGATTGGTGTGTCTTGAAACCGTGAAATACACCATTTTACTATGATTATAAACAAACCTTTTCACATTTATGGGAGTCTGAGAACATTTAACTAATTTCAAATTTGGATGGTTTCCCTATTCCAGCTAACATATCATATGACATCATATATATATATATATATATATAAATAGATAGAAAGAGAGATATTAGACTGTAACAAAGTGATTTTGAGATTAATAATCGTTAGGTTCAATTCTTTAATGATCCATGTTGATAATGATTGAATGAGTATTAAAGTTAAGATTCATATTGATTAATTAGTAATATTAGTGAACATTATTACTTAAGATTAATAGCAAAACAACAATGTATGTTCTTAGCTGCACTTTTATCTGTTCTAATTCTGTTCATGATACAACTGCCGCCACCCATCATCTGTTGTTCACTTTAAGCTTCTACCCAACAATGTTGTTGATTGTGTCGATCCCTATTTGCAGAGACAAAGCTGAAATTTAAGTGAAGATAATATTTAATTGTAGAATTCCAATTTGTATTATCATTGTTTTAATGACCATTTAATCCTTCATTCTTTATGTGTCAACGTATTGCTCAGTTCAGAAAGATGAAGTTGTGGTTTTTCATGGGGATAGAAATGAAAATTACTCTAAGTTATCTAATCAATTTAATTATATAAGTAATATCTAATTAATTTAATTAGATGTGTATTTTAGTTTTCTTGTCTTCTGCAATGCCACATCTTTTCCCATTAAGTTACAAATATAATACTATGCTGCTCCTGACAGATCTTTTATTTTATGGTTTTCTTCTCTAACTCAGCTAAATGAGCACTCAATAAATTATCGACATTTTCTGTTTTGTCAATGATTCAGAGTTGAGAAATTTATAATCCTGTAACTTTTTTAACAATCTAGAATATGGTTTTATTTCTGAATTTTTCAAATTTGCTGATTTTTATTAGCTTCTACTCAGTAGCTTGAACACACAGTTACAGCCGATTATGAAGATCTAACTCCTTTATTAATTTAATTGGTTAATTAATGAATAACATTTATTGGGTGGATATTTCACACATATATATATATAAACAGTACTTTACATTACAAACCGACTTTGACACTCATACCATGAAATGTTTTATGACTTTTTAACAAAAAAAAAAAACGGAAAAAAAACAAAAACAAAATAATAATTAAATTTTTCTGAATACACATTTTTTAAAAATATTTTTACCTTAAGTTTTCTGCTGAGTAAAAGAAAGTTGAAGGTAAAATATTTCAGACTATTAAATTTACTTAAATCATGAAGATATTGAATGCTAGAGCTCACAATATCAAGATCTTTACAAGAGAGAGCTGACCTTGCTCTACTGTTTTATATGCCATGTGGTTGAAAGAAAAAAAAAAAGGGCCATTTCTCTGCTTGTAGTAGGATATTTGGTAATAAAAAATAAAATAAAAAAGAAGCTTTATAATAGAAGTTTTATAAATAAGGTCTTTGAAAAGACAAATTCATACCAGAGTCTTTGAAGAAAGGAATAAAACTGTGATTTAGTATTTTGACAAATTTGTCTCCTAGTGTGTATCTACACACCATTTTAAATATTCTTTTTAATTTTTGAAATCCAACAAAATTATTAAAAACCACAAACTCGTTGTATGATAAAATCTCAACTCTAATTTTGTTATACTGTTTAAACTAGTGTTTTCTTTTGTACTTCACTGTGGATAACAGTTTTTTTTTTCTTACATTGACTCTAACCCCTCCTCATCTTCTTTCCCCTTTTTATATATATATATATATTTCACTGTTTTAACATTTCCCAAAGAAATTGTTTTTGTATGATTCAAAATAAATCTGAATTGCTAACATTGTTAAATATATCAAGTCTTTGAGATGGAAAATTAAGTTTAATAGAGTTGGTTTCATTCATCCAGTCACACACACACACACACACACACACACACACACACACTCTCTCTCTCTCTCTCTCTCTCTCTATATATATATATATATATATATATATATAAAACACTTTGACTTAACTCCACATTATTTAAAGTTCGTAAAGTTCGAGGGCATATAGGACATGTCCACCTTATCAATTGTTCTGAACATATGAGGTGGACATATCCCATGCACTCTCGAAACTTTAAGTGAAACTGAGTCAAAATGCTATTAAATACATGTAATTTCTAGCGTTACTTTCTTTCAACTATTCACTTTTATTTATATATATATATACATACATACACACACACACAGCGCATTCCAGATGGTTTGAGAATTTTTTTTTAGGAGAGGCAGATATAACTGTCTTAGATTATTGTAATTTTGGTATATCACTAGTATACATCTAATAAGCTGACCTGCCAACTTTTACGATTCCATATTGAATGAGATGGCTGTGCTTTGAACCCATCCTTCTAAACACTGCTTGTCACAGCTGACCGGTTTGCAGAATGCTGTCAAGATATGAACACAATTTGGAAGCTTGCAATGCTGTATAGTTTTGTGTTAAGCTGGGCAGAAACTTACAAAATACTTCAGATTGCTTATGGATTAACTTGTGTGAGCTGAGCATAAGTTTTTCACTGGCAGAAGCGGTTCAAGAATGGTAGAAAGGAAATGAGAGGTGGGGGGACATCAGAGCTGGTTGAGAAAATTTGCAATTTCCTGCATGAAGACTGCTGTGTGTCTATAAGGACAA
Source organism: Octopus bimaculoides (assembly GCF_001194135.2). NCBI lineage: Eukaryota > Metazoa > Mollusca > Cephalopoda > Octopoda > Octopodidae > Octopus > Octopus bimaculoides. The sequence continues at coordinate 92,698,696 of NC_068990.1, read as the reverse complement.
TACAGTTTGGAGCTGGTGTGGCAACTGGACACACAATTATTCATGAAGGTCTGAATATGTGCAAAGTTTGTTCTGAGGGTGCTCAGTGATGAACAGAAGGAAAGAAGCATTGGTGACAGTAGAGAGCTGGTTGAGCTTATCTCAAATCCACAAGTACTTGAGTCTCTGGTGACCTGTGATGAAAGCAGCATCTACTGTTATGAGCTAGAGACAGAGTGCCCACTGGAAGCATCTTGGCTCACCCAGACCCAAGAAGGCCAGGCAAAGCAAGTCCACCGAAGGCTCATGATGGTTCCTTTTTTAACAGAAAGGATATCATCTATATCTGCCAAGTTCCCTCTGGCCAGATGGTCAACAAAGAGTACTTTGTGGAGGTTTTGAGAGACTTTAGGAAGAGATTTCATTACAAAAGGCCCAAGCTCTTCCACTTGGGTTGGTGGTGCCTGTACCAGGACAATGCAATAATCCACAATTCCATCATAGTAACCAACTACTTGACAGAGGTGGGCATCAAAACTGTCCATCACCCACCGTACAATCCAGAACTTGCTCCTGTGACTTTTTCCCAAGTTGAAGAACCTGAAGGGGGGCAGTTGTTTTGAATACATTGAGAAGATAGAGGTGGCTGTAGCAAGGGTCCTGGATACCTTCACTTTGGAGAATTTCCATGGGACCATTTCCACCAATCTGTCTTGTATTGTTATTTCAATTATTAATCTGGAAAGAATGAAGTTGACTTCAACTGGGTTTGAACCTCAGACCACAAGACAGTATAGCCAATATTCGAATGATTCAGCCAACTCACTGTACATAGGTATATTCATTGTATGTTTATCCATTTGTTCATTTTATGTCTGTTTCTTCCTATGCATTGGTGAAGTTGAACAGGTGCTCATTTCAAGCAGTATTTTATGGCTGGATGCTCTTCCCGTTGTCAACCTTGCAAATAAGAGAATTTTTATTTCATTACTTTGAGAGGGCAAAATTACCAGACCTAATATTCACTGGAAATATAAGCACAACATCACTGTTTTTGCACTGATAGTCTCATGTGAAGAATAGAAAAAGGATACCATGCACACATATTTCATAGATACACAAAATGGCTTCTATACAGTTTTCATTACCCAGTTCTACTTGCAAGGCATCGGTTAGAAAACACTTGCCTAAGGTACATTGTCAGATTGAACCAGAAACCATGTGTTGCAAAGTGAACTTCTTAGCCACACAACCATTCCTATCATCTCTTGTTGATAGGAATTGAACAAGTCATCACCATCACAATTCTTATTAGGAGTTATTGCCCTTCTTGGCAGGTAATGTTTCTCACTCAAATTTTCCATGCTTTCTGTGGTTCGATGTCCCTCCTACCATCAAAGCCACTTTACAATCTGTTTGGTGCATTTTATCTTGGCACCAGCACTACAGAAGTTGTCTTGTCCCCAACAAGAGTCCTCTCCATTGCTCTGTGCCATCTCTATACATTCATTCCTTTCTTTCTCATGGGAATGGAAGATTTGTAACATTGGGGAAGATCTAATCACTAACAACATCCAACTAGCAGTGCAAGCATGAGGAAACAAAAATAGCAGAAATGATGTAGACTGGTGGATATAAAATATATATGCATACATCTTTCTCTCTCTCTCTCTCATATATATATATATAAATATATATAATGTTATGAGAGGTAATGGTGCCAGTAAGACCCAAAGGTGTCAGGTAATGCTGAGTAAGTGCTATGGATAGACTATAGTTAAGCTCCAGGCTTGGTGATTATGCGAATAAGGAGTTCAACGTAGGTCATATATCAGTGTGTGTATATATAAAAAAATTTTTTTTTTTTCAGAAGAAGATAAAAAACCAAGGTTGTGAAGATTTTAGAACATTTATAAATAGAGGGTCTTACAGCTGTTTCCAGGATATTTATTATATCCTTTAATCAGAGACGGTGTGAGAAAATGGTTTAGCAATAGTTAATTTAGATAAGATACGAAATAGAGAAGTGGAGGAATGAAAATAGATGCGAGATATGCAGGGATATTGCATTTGTAGATCCATTATTTAGATACTATTGGATTTTACTCACAAGGTATTGGAATCTTATATGTATACCATTCTGCCTAAACAATATCCCTGCATATCTCACATCTATTTTCATTCCTCCACTTCACTCTATTTCATATCTTATCTAGAATAACTATTGCTTAACCATTTTCTCACACCGTCTCTGATGAAGGGATATAATAAATATCCTGGAAATAGCTGTAAGACCTTCTATTTATAAATGTTCTAAAATCATCACAGCCTTGATTTTTTTTATCTCATTCTGAAAAAATGTTTTTTTATATATGTATATATTCACTACATTCAACAGATAATTGGATGTTGTTAAACATCGCTGGGCACAATGTGCTTCCTTGCATTGTTGTAGCTTTTGAATGATGCCACCCCAAATTAGGAGGTGGGCAGGCAACCATTCTTTGTGAATGGGATGCCACTGTAGGGTCACCAATTTACAACTGATTTGACTGGAGCAACATGAAATGAAATGCTTTGTTCAAGAACTCTCCACATCACTGGTCTGGGAGTCAAAGCCACAATCTTGCAATTGTGAGTGCAACACCCTAACCATTTTGGCCATGTGCCTTCATGTATATCATCATCATCATTATCGTCGTTTAATGTCCGCTTTCCATCCTCGCATGGGTTGGACGGTTTGACTGAGGGCTGGCGAGCCAGAAGGCTGCACCAGGCTCCAATCTAATCTGGCAAAGTTTCTACAGCTGGATGCCCTTCCTAATGCCAACCACTCTGAGAGTGTAGTGGGTGCTTTTGTGTGCCACCGGCACGAGGGCCAGTCAGGCGGTACTGGCATCGGTTGCGCTCAAATAGTGCGTTTTACATACCACCTGCAACTTGAAATTAAAAGAAGTCATTGTATGGTGCTAAAAATGCCTAGATTTTGTATGCGGCAAACATCTTCTAAAGTGGGGATAAAATACGAAGGCCATGAGGGCTGGCAGTCTTCCACTGACTATATAATAAAAAATATCTTCCCCCAAGAAAACTACTATAAATAATATTGAACAGTTGTGTCAAAAACAAAACAAGTTAAGTGCTTTCAATCTCAATGAGAAACTGGAGATTTTCAACAAGAATCAATGGTAAACATTATAGAAGAGTATAATATAAACCGAAACCAGCTGCAGCTGTTTTTAAACAGTTCAAAAACTACAGGATTTATTGACGAATTATAACTAATGGGAAAAATATGTAAATAATTATATTACATGTAAATGATTTAAAGGGCTGTTTCCAGTTTAGTTAGCAAAATACATTAAAGTATGACACCACATCTAACTCTGAAAGTAACTACTAGTTATTTTGTTACTTTCATCTCCTTTCACAATCACTGTTTCCAATACGAGACACAAAATTGAAATCTTCTACATTTCATTATAGCGTTACCAAATGTAATTTCAAATGGTTTCTGTGCAACAGCTGGCATATACAAGCATTTATTTATGATTATATACACTTGCATACAATCATATACACACTTATCTATCTACAAGCACAAACAAACATATATATATGTACATATATATATATCTACATTAATATATATGCATATATTTACATACATATACATATATCTACATACATACATACATACATAATTTGGTGGTTGTCTACTCCTTATGCAAAGTTTGACCACTTCCTGTACCTACACCTTAGAAACATCATGGCATCCGATGTGGCTTTTTAAACCAGACAATGTTTTGAAAAGACACTCACACAGATTGCATATGCATATATCTACACTCACACACACATATATAAATATATATATACATAAACATACATATACATACATGCATATATATATATACATATATCTACACACACACACACATATATATATATATATATACACACATATATGTATGTATATATATTACATATATATACACATATATACATACAAATATATACTAGGTTGAGGAAAAAGTTTATGCACAGTGTTAAAATAATGAATTGAATGAACACACACCACAAAAATATATAAAAAAGCATTATTTTAACACGGTGCACAAACTTTTTCCTCAAACTAATATATACACACACATGCATAAATACATATAGATATATATACATGCATGCATATATACATATAGATATATATACATGCATGCATATATACATATAGATATATATACACTCATGCATGTATACATATATATATATATATATATA
>NC_068990.1:92690963-92694107 GCF_001194135.2 Octopus bimaculoides | reverse complement strand
ATACATATAGATATATATACATGCATGCATATATACATATAGATATATATACACTCATGCATGTATACATATACATATATATATATACACATACACATATATATATATATACATATATATATATACACACACACATACATACCTATATACATATACACAAATATATATTTTTAAACATTTCTTTAAATTGTTTCAGCTTTAAAGCTGCGCTCATTCTGGGGCACCACTGTTGACTGTGCTACACCATTATTTGGAACCTCCTCTGACATGTGGCATTTGGTGAATGAGGGAGTTTGATGCTGCTGCCCTCATCTGTGTTTCCTGCCATCAGGAACCCTTGACAGGAGGAGATCCAGTTTTGCTTTGAAGACCCTTACATCCACACCATGCAGGTCTCTCAGGTATTTTGGAAGGATATTGAAGAGCTGTGGGACCCCTGAAACCCGGAGGTGCTGAGATTTTTGGCACTATGCAGTGGCACCCTATTCTGCTGTTTGTGTAACACACACACACATACATACATATATATACAAACACACACATACATATATATACACACACACATCGTCATCATAGTTTAACGTCTGCTTTCCATGCTAGCATGGGTTGGACGATTTGACTGAGGACTGGTGAACCAGATGGCTACACTAGGCTCCAATCTAATTTGGCAGAGTTTCTACAGCTGGATGCCCTTCCTAATGCCAACCACTCTGAGAGTGTAGTGGGTGCTTTTACGTGCCACATATATATATACACACACATATATGACAGGCTTCTTTCAGTCTCATTCTACCAAATTCCTTTAAAAGGCTTTGTAGAAGACACTTGCCCAAGGTGCCATGCAATAAGATTGAATCAGGAACCATGAGTTTGGGAAGCAAGTTTCCTACCACATACATACATACACACACACATATATATATATATATATATACACACATATATATATATATATAAAATTACACATATACTTATGTAAATAGATATATAGTTAATAAATTGTATGGTATAGACCTGGTAGTTTGTCGGTAAAACACGTTCATTGGCTTAGTGTTCATTAGGTATGTGATTAACAAGAGAGACAGGTGATGGGAGATACAAGAATCTTTATCGATCACTACAATCATCTCAACCCATCTACCACCGATCTCCCACGCATGGGATACTGTGCAACTGGTTTAGGTGTATCCCTTGCTGTAGATGTGTCTCCTCAGGTGATTTCAAGACGTATTTCATTAAAATAAACTCTTTTTCACACAAGTATATACATCTATGAGCCTATTCGTATACACTCATACAGATGTGGAAGAAACTATGTACAGAAATGTGTTTGTGTTTATGTGTGTATGTGTACCAACCCACAAAGATGCACCAATAGACGCATGTTAACGTGACTATGTATACATATAGCAATGTATGCTGGACTGTGTGATTATGTCCATGTGAATATGTATGAGTGTATGTCAATATTTATGTCCGTATTTATGAGTGTACCAGTGCCTTAAAGATACATCTGTAAGACCCAATGGAGTGCAGCACAGAATGTGTGATTCCTCACCAAGCAGTATTTTATCACCTGCCATTAATTGGCACTAACTTTATTAATGCCTACTTAATTCTGTGTGTGCATTTGTATGAGCATGTGTACATGCACCAGACCACGTATGTATGGGCGCTTGCACATCCATATCTACAAACGGTTATATATAATAATTTTTTTTGCTGTATTTTGTTTCCTTTTGTATCTGATTATTGTTATTAATCTTCTATAAGAAAGAAGCAGCATCTGTCATTTTGCCATTTCTGTCTACGAAAACCAAGAAGAAAACATGCAGTAATAAGTTGTGTGAAATAGTTTATTTTAATGAGATACCTCTTGAAATCACCTGAGAAGACACATCTACACCGAGCAATACACCTAAACCAGTTGTGTAGTATCCCACCCACAAGGGATCGATGCTGGATGGGTTGAAATGATTATTGTGATCAATAGAGATTCTCGTATCTTCCATCTTTCTCATTAATTATATAGATACACACACACATATATGTATGTATATACACACACATCATTTATACATATATATACATACATATGTATAGGTTGTTTGAAGTGATGTACAGATTTTATATATTAAGAAAAAGGAGGTGGTCAGAATTTTGTATAATCCTTCATTAGTGCTTTCGTCTCATTCATGGAGACTCCTCAGATATAAGTTTTACAGAAAATTTCTTTGCCTTTTATGCAAATCCTGAAGAGAATGTCTTTTCTTTTGTTTTGTTTTGTTATATGTGTGTGTATATAGAAAGAGAAAAGAGGAAAGAAGGGGGAGAGAAAGAGAGGAAGACAGAAAAGAAAAAGAAGCAAAATGAAAGAAAGAAAAGAAGAAAGAAAGAGAGAAAGTGGTTACTTTTTTTTTTCTCCTGTGGGATGGCTTTTATTGTTATAGTTGGGGATGGTCTATAGTTGGGGATGGTCTATGAGTTAACTATGTAAGGTAGTGTCTATGACTTGTTCAATTTCAAAGAGTGTCCATGTATTTGGCTTTGCTTTTGTTAAATGTTTAATTTTGTTGATAATTTTTTGATCAAATGTAGTTCCATTGCCTTTTGAAACTTTTAGCATTTGTAGAAGAGAAAAATCTTGAATTTGCCATTTTCACATGTTTCCAGATTCTTCCTCAGTCAAATATTGCATAGTTCCTTTTGTTGCCGTCTGCAGATTCTTGCATGTTGGCAAAAAGAATTGTTGGTTTCATTAATATAATTTTCCTTGCAATTGGGGTACGTTATGCAGTATATGAGATTCTGTGTCTTGTAGTTCATATCTTTATTTGTTTAGAAGGAGAATCTGCTTTTAAACTTTATGTGGGAACCACTGTTCCTAATATTTAAAGTTGTTGTTGTTACATGGTCCACATCTGTTGTCTCCACAGTCCTTCATTCTGAATGCTTTCAAAACCAATGACTAAATAAAAGTTGACATCTTGAATTGGAATTAAACTTCAACAGGCTGACCACCACCACATCCATACAAGACAATTGAAAAGAAGTACTTTTCTCTATCTTTCTTTCTCTTTCCAAAAATCAAAATTGATATTTTAAAATGTCATTTAACACCAGCCACCTGTGTAAAAACTACAA
>NC_068990.1:92688131-92690731 GCF_001194135.2 Octopus bimaculoides | reverse complement strand
GCATAAAAGGCAAAGAAATTTTCTGTAAAACATATCTGAGGAGTCTCCACGAATGAGACGAAAGCACTAATAAAGAATTATACAAAATTCTGACCACCTCCTTTTTCAAAATACACACACACCTATATATATTCAACTTGGTTTTGGAGTTGAAAATGCATTGGGATCTTGAAAGGAATTGTAGTTCTATTTTAGATTTCTCAAAATACCACACTGGTTTCAACAATTTTTTTGTTTTTCAATCATAAATAAAAAATATAAGAAAGCTTGTATTTAAAAGAAAAGGAAATGCAGAGAAAAAGGTTTTATAGCAACAAGACATGCTCAAAAATCAAATGTTCAATAAGTTTCATAACAAAATTATAGGCTGAAAATTCAAGTGTTTAGTAAATTTTATGTACCCTTGAAAGAAAAGAAAAATGGTTGAAACTAGTATAGTATTTTAATAAATCTTAAGAAAATAAAAAAAAAACAATTTGTTTTAAGACTAGCTGCATTTTCAATCCCCAAACCAATTTTCATAGATTCCTAATTTGTATGCACATTTTTTAAGCAGAAGAATAAAATGATTACTTGTTCATAACAAATAACTGAAATCTAAGGTTTAGCCATAAAAATATATCTCAAAATATGAATCCTATACATAACATTTCATCAAACATTCTGCCAATAATGTGTTGTTTTGTACCAGACATCTATGTGATATTAATGTGCGTTGAGCAATATATATTTAAGAAGGCTTGTATTAATATCATGATTGTAGTTTTATTTCTTTTTGCGATAAATGATTGTTCTTGAATGTGAGCCACACATAACCAATCTAGAGATGATTAATTAACTGGAGTATGTATTTAACCAATGGCAATATATTTCTTAGATTTAACTAATGGCATCAGCTTTCATATATTTGACCATTGGTAATATATTTCTTATTTTCGACCAATGGCATTAGCTTTCATATGACAGCTTTCTAATATTGCAGTGCAGGACTAGTGTGTTGCTTACATGATAACCAGACGAAAGAAAAAGCAGGTATTAAAAACATCAGAAGATGTATATAAATGTAAGAACACCTACACATATATACATATATATATATATATATATTCACAACAGTGAAAAATAATAAAACTGGAATGGAAAATGTGGTTGTCATTTTGGGTGTTTTTTGGGTTTTCTTTTTTAAAGTCCAGGAAAGAGAGTTTTATGGAGAAAGAAAAAATTGTTTGTTTCTTTTTATAAATATTACATACAAGTGGTGGTGTGTTTGAGAGAAATTTGAAAGAAAATTATTAGATTTTAAAAGCATTATACATATGTGGCCCACAAATAGTTTACAAATGATCTTGAATGTACTAAAACAAGAGAAAATATTAACAACTATAATGGTATAGCCTGATAAATAGTACATGTTCAGATTTTGTGATAGCAAAAACTGGTGGGAAGGGTCAGAGGGATGTTTAGATCAGATTAGGATGAGGAAGATTCAAAAATATTAAAATATTTGCATGGTTAATAGATTTTTTAACTAAACTTGTAATGGTGACTTATCTTCTGTATCTGAAAAGTCAAACTTCAGCGATGAAGTAAAGGAGGAGACTGGTTATAGTACCACTTTCAGGGGTTTCACAATTGTTCTTTTTCAGTTTTGCTTGATTTTTGTTTTGTCCTTTAGGAAAATTTTAAAATTACAAAAAAAAAAAAAAAAAAAAAAAATGGAAAAAGAAAAAAGAACTTATTTAATAAGAAAAAAATGCTTTAAATAAAATTTTCAGGAAACCAGGAGGAGACATTCAAAATTTTATTACATGAAAACACAGAGCAAAAACATAGAGATTTTTAAATATTCCAGGATTAGGGTATCAGGATTAACAAAATAAATTATCTCTTCTTAAAACAGCTCAGTATGCCATTTACACAATGTAATTTCATTATATATATATATATATATGCATATACATAATTATATATATATGTATATATCTATCTATATATATATATATATATATACACACATGTATATATAATTATATATATATATGTGTATGCATACATAAATATATGTATATGCATATATATATATATATATATGATTATCAAATGTGTATCTATAATAACAGATCATTGAATGTATGTATGTTTATTGTACTTTTTGTCTCACTTAAGGAGAATAATAAAGACAGTTGTTTTGCTAAATGCATTTTATATGCACTGATAACACTGGCCAATTTTGGAATAGAATACATACATGCATACATACACATATATATGTATGTGTATGGATGTATATATTATAAATATATATATATATATATTTTATTTTTATGATGTCAAATTCTGAGCAAATAACTTTTTTTGTTTATTTTTCTACCCAAAATCAGCCAATGAATAATTTCAATTAAGTTCTTGTGGTATATAATGCTGCTAGGGGTCACTAACCAAATATTGTGTTGCATTAGTCAAAGGTCAGCCTCCTGAGAGTCTGCTAGTGTGGTTCATCTGTCTGCAAAAACAACCAGCATTTGCATTCAGCAATGATAGCAAATTTGAAAAATAAAAAAAGAAACGAACCAAAAAAAAAAAAAAAAAAAAAAAAAAAA
>NC_068990.1:92669959-92682459 GCF_001194135.2 Octopus bimaculoides | reverse complement strand
ACACATGTATGTATATACATACACATATATATATACACACACACATATATATATATATATATATATATATATATATATATATACATGTATATATATATATGCCAGAAACATTGTAGACATTAAACCTACACTCTTATATACATTTCTTTTACTTTATTTGTTTGTGACAATATTCATTGAGTTTTCCATTCTCTTTCCATTACACATCTCAGACCTGCTCCCTGATACTCTAATACACTGAATGTGTTTTTTTCCCTGATACTCTGTTTCATTGAGACAATGGATTAGAGTGTCTCTAAGCAAGTTGTAGATGTCTTATGAACAATTAATTAATATATATATATATACATACATACATATACATATATATAAAACCATTTGAAAAAACTTTCATATTACCAAATACAATAAAGTAATAGTGGATCAATTAACAGTGTTTTTAACAGCTACAATGATTCAGCTACTAAGACGTAAAGACACACACACATTAATTTGCTTATCCATAAATTTTAGCTGTCACTGCATTGATAAATTAACATTTAACGCAGACATACGCACATACACAAAATACACATATCTTCATAAAAATGAATTTAGTACTAATATAACCAAATCAGATTTTTAATGACTACTAATTGCAAGAAAGTTTGTTATGGTGTTGACCAATAACAAAAATGCCATGTCGTTAAGATCACAGTTGATAATTGGGGAAGAAGGCTGATATAGCAACGAGAAAACTTAAATGAAATATTTAATAACAAAATTAAACAAATCATTAACAATAACGATAAATAAATAAACTTAAATAATTAGTAACAGGGTTAATTAAGGTAAGAGTGGAAGAGTATTAATTTTAGATGTGTCAGGTGCATGTGTGGAAAGGATGTATAGTATTGGATGTGGTAGTGTAAATACAGGGTGTGGAAGGGTAAACATAGATTTATAGGGGTGGGCATGGCTGGGCAAACATAGATGTGTTGGGATGTGTTTACATTACATAAAATACATAATTATGTAATTAGAAACAGATGTTTTTTCATTAATTAAAAAATCCTGTCAGAGATATTGCATAGGGTGGTGGTGGTGGTGGTGGGGCTCATTTGATGTTGAAAATAATAATGTCTTGCATAAGCACAGAACCATAAATTTGAGAGGAGCGGGGTTAAATGGTTACATTTCCTCGTCTGAATTTAAATGGTATTTTATTTAATTGCCCCTACCCTAAAAAGAAAAAAGAAATGAAAGGCAAAGTTGACTGTTGCAGGATTTGAACTCAGAATGTAAAGAGAGATAATCAAATATTACAAGGTATTTTAAATGTCACTCTACTAATTCTGCCATCTACCATCCTGTAGTAAATAGTTATTACATGATGGTTTGCAACAAAAAGAGGTGGAGAGATAAACAACTAAGAGCAACAATGATAGTAGTAGTAGTAGTAGTAGTAGCAGCAGTAGGGGTATATTTTGTCTTATTACTGAAGCCAATTTTTGAAGTTTATTATACAGGTACCAGGATAGCTTATTAGTTAAGGGCTCAATTTGCAATGAAAATGTTCTAGGTTCAATCTTACTGTGTGACATCTGGGACCAGCGTTTTTTTACTAAGGCTTCAAGTTGACCCAAGTGAAGCAAACTATCAAATAGATTGTACCCAGGTGTGGTCCCAAGAATTTTCTGAAGGGAGGGCACAAGGTCAGAAAGGAATACAATTCTGGGAGAAAAGGGTGTAATAACATTATTTTCTTCTTTTCTTGAGGGGGGGGGGGCAGTGCCCCCTCAGACCTCCCTCCCCCTTGGGTCTGTCCCTGGTACCAGTAACTTAAGGGTCCAGTTCTTGGTCATACACCATGTAATACTGATTCTGTCTGAGAATTACATTAAAGGTACACATGTCTGTGGAATACTCAGTCACTTCAATGCTAATTCATCGCTATCATTTAATGTCTGTTTTTCCATGCTGGCATGGGATGGATGGTTTGACGGGGGTCTAACTAGCTGCCGGGCTGCAGCAAGCCCCAATGTCAGCTTTGGCATGGTTTCCATGCCTTGATGCTCTTCCTAACATAACTACTTTCTACTGGGAGGAGTAACTTGCAAGACAATGGAAAGAAAGGAGACACTGAGTGGGATTGCATATTTGAGGGAGGGGAGATAACTCAATTGACCATTCATCCTCTCAATTGATGGAGATCCATTATTGGTATTCTTATTGAGCCACCTGAAGAGATAGATACAAAGGAATACTGATTTCGGGGCAATGAGAGAGAGAGAGAGAGAGAGAGAGAGAGAGAACGAGAGAGAGAGAGAGAGAACGAGAGAGAGAGAGAGAGAGAATCTGAATCCTAACAGACGAGGCTACAGTTTGACACAGTGTTGTGTCAGCCATTGCTTCAGTGATGGTTTAATACTCTTTAATGAGTCGTAGTGTCTGAGGGTTAGTTTAAAAAAAAAAAAATGCTGATATAGGATGATGTACAGTTCTATATTTAAGAGATGAGGAATTATGTATATTGTTTACGTTATTTACATTTGACGGATATTTGTCCTCATCTTGTTTGTTGTTAACAACGTTTCGACTGATATACCCTCCAGCCTTCATCAGGTGTCTTGGGGAAATTTCAAACCTTAGGAATGGGAACCCAGGTTCGAAATTTCCCCAAGACACCTGATGAAGGATGGAGGGTATATCAGCCGGAACAACAAACAAGAGGAGGACAAATATCCATCAAATGTACATAATATAGATAATGTCGGATGATGTAGTTTTGGTATTTTTAACAGCAAGATATGAAGCCATAATGATTTGACTGAGTTAAAATTGATTAAATGATTTGTTAAGTCCCATACCACATGCTACATTACCTTAAATCCTAACATAAAACTCCAGAGGGGATATAATTGATTATATTGCCCCCAGTAGTTCACTGATGCTTCATCACCCCCAGTAAGATGAATGATTTGACTGACCATGGCAAAATTTGAACTTAGTTATTTACGAGAAATATAATAACGTGTTACAATTAACAGTATGGAGCCATTGAAGAACAATAAAAACTGTTAACTTCACTGAAAAGTTTATTATCTAGGGTCAAAATTTTTGTTACATCAACTGTGACCAAGTTACTGATGTGGTTCCACAAGTCACTACGTTGCAGTTAGTCCAATGAAAATTTTGACACCAAGTAATGAATGTTTGAGTGAAGATAAGCTTTTGAATGGCCAAAATATGTCTTCCATACTGTAGTTATTTTAGTTTCAACAATTGGTCTCAGATCACTTGCCTGGAAAGTACATTTCTGAAATAACTTCCTAAGCATAAATTAATATTTTAGCTGCAGTATGTAATGGAAGCTTCAGACATCTTCCAATACCATTAAGATTGTAAAAGAAGTGAAATAGTGCTTGTTAATATAGACAAAAGACAAAAAATTTTAGGAGGAGTGGATCACAGAACAGGACTGGTGCTTAGCTTATCAACCCCTGAGTATGAAAGACAAGAGTAGACTTTGACAGAATTTAAAGTCAGAATGTAAAGAGACACAAATATCCTTTGACTGATGACAGGTTGACGAGATTGTTCCATGCCAAGCCTTCTGCTGCACCAGGTAAGTTATCTCCCCTGTCAAATGTTAAATGTATCAATGACAACATAAGAGAGTGAAGGCCAATTGTCTGAGGTAAATGTAGCTTTGGATCATATAATAGTCTCTGACAGGTAATATTTCCAGGTGATTTGGTTTCATTCCCATCAGTAAAGTAAACTGCATGTGTACACGCACACATCAATATTCAAATTTGTAGTTTGTTCCAGAAGTATTATGTGATTTATATGTGTGAGTGTGTATAGACACACACATGCATACACACACATGCTCACATGCTCACACGCACACAACACCTTGTGTTACAAGTGTACATATGAGTGCATACAGCAGCAAAAGTGCAGAACTACAGAAGAAGAAGAATAGAAACACCAGAATAAAAGTTGTTCATTTTTTTGTTGTGGAAATTAAAAAAGCAAATATATAAAACAAAAGAAGACTGGTTACGGGGGGAAAAGGATGAAGGGAATAGAGAAAGAGAGAGAGAGATTGGAAGGAGGAGGACAAAATTAAAACTACAAAAACAAAAAGGAAAGATATATGTATGTGTGTAGGGGGGGGGGCTAAGAATTTGCAAAAAAATAAACAAACAGATAAGTAAAAATAAAACCACAAAGAAGTAATAAAGATGACAAGAGCTATGCTCCAGCATGGTCACAATTCATTGGCTGGGATGAGTTCAAAGAATAAAAGAGTAGCAGAGATATCAGAAAAAATGTGGAGTAATTGAAGGTTAAGAAGTGTTGAATCTTCTGATTAAAACATTAAATGGTACAGTTTTTACGTTGTTTCAGGGCCACATGTACAATGCATTTGTGCTAGGCTCCCATATATACATACATACATACATATATAGGTATTGTATACATACATATACACATTAACATGTATGTGTATATATATATATATATATATATATATATATATATATATATATATATATATATATATAACCATATACATGCAAACAGACACAAATACATGTATATACACTCATGTATACATTCATATTTATATATTTATACAAACATCTCAATATATTTGCATATACACACATGTATATCTACATATATATAGATATGTATCTATACAGACATACATGTATATACACACACCTATATATGATAGATGTTGTACAGGTGGTTAAGAAGTTTGCTCCCTATCCATGTGGTGTCAGGTTCAAACCCACTGTGTGGCACCTTGGACCATATAAACTGAAAGAATCTCAACGTACATAAATGAATGAGTGTGTGTGTGTGTGTGTGTTTGTTTCTCTGTATCTATGACACTTGTAAATGTGGTTTGTGGTTTAGTGGTTTGGGTGTAGGACTACTGTTCATAAGATTGTGGTTTCGATTCTTGGACTGGACAATGCGGTGTTTTTGAGCCAAAGACTTCATTTCACATTGCTCAAGTCCAATCAACTGGCAAAACTGAATGAACCTGTGATGAGCTGGCATCCCCATCCAGGGGAGAAATATATGCACCACGGAAGCTGGGAAACCAGCTCAATGTGTCTATATGAGTCAGGAAGGATCTTTATCTACCTAATGGTTGTAGCTGAGCATTGCTGTCATACATGCAAGCAGGTTTCGTTTCTGATTTTCTGTGAAAACATGTCCAGCCATGGAGAAATATTACCTTGTTTGGAAAGAGGTGAGGGTTGACAATAGAAAGCGCATGTGATCGTTGAAAATATGCAACAAGTTTCACCTGACCCAACCATGCAAACATGGAGAAGCAGATCTTAAAACAATGATGAACCATTCATTCAGAAATATGTGTGTGTGTGTGTGTGTGTGTGTGTGTGTAGATAGATCAACAGAGATACACACATATAGGTATACAAACATACATATATTTTTTCCAAAATCGTTTGTGTGTGTGTGTGTGTGTGTGTATGTATGTGTTTGCATGTGTGAGTGTTTGCACACACACACATTTTCTTATGATTTGGCTTTGTTCTTAGACATGCATTGCAAGTGTGAACAAGTGAAGAGTGGTATTGGGCGGTAGGGGTGGGGGAAGTAGTATCAGGATGGAAATCCTTATTCAGAGTCCTTCAAGGAGTTCTGTTCCTCATCAAACTGCCAGCAGCAACGTTTGCTCTGAAAACACACCAGCTCACACCAGACTACCCCTGCAAGGGTAGCAACACACACACACACACACACACACCATTAAGAAAAAAAAGTAAACAAAGAAAGCTGTAATCTTTAAGTATATGTCATATGGCTATGGGCTGGCACCTTTTAATGCAGTCAATTTTTATATAAATCAATGCTGGAAAATATTTAGTGTTTTTTTGTTTTTTTTTGTTTTGATAAAAAGGGAGGCGATATTTTATAAATATGCTTCCCAAATTTCATCTGCAACCTTTTTTTTTTTCTCTGCTATAGTGTATTTCTACTGTGACAGTCTGCAGGAGACTTTTATCAAAGCTCCTCCAGGTAGGTGTAAGGAAACAACCAGCACTGCAGTTATAAGTTATTGGAAAAAACCCCCCCAAAAAACATATATATATATATAACACAAAATAAATAAATAAATAAAATAAATAGCAAGTTGGAAACAACTTTACCAGACTTTGTGATGTCAACTTTGGCTATCTCTCTCTTCTATTTCTCTATGATACCAGATATTCTTAGATGTGTGTGTGTGTGTGTGTATGTGTGTGTGTGTCTGACTGGTACATTACTTTATCAACCGTGGAGGCATGAAAGACAAACATAATTTCAGAATGCAATGGAACAAGTGCTGCAGGTATTTTGTATGACACTGTAATGTTTCAGCGAATCCTGATGATAGCACGTGGAGAGATGTCAGAGATATTTGGGGTTGCAGAAAAGGAGATTCCAAATGATGGACTTCATCCCCAAATATACTTGATAGTTACGTAGCAGGAACATTTGGCAAAGTCCCAAACATCAATTCACTGCCTAGGAATCAAACCTGAATCACTATGTTTGACATTAAAATAACTAAATAACACAAACAGGATTCTGTCAAGGATCGATGACATCCATAAACAGCTGACCACTCAAATCTCTTGTAGAAACAAGATGCCATTAATAATTTTATCTTTTGTGCCTTTTCTTTAACAGACATTGCCTGCATATACATTTGTTTATATGCTAACTGGTCAGTGGTTGCAGCCCAGGCAAGATCATACCTGTATGAATTCAACATGGGTTACAAGATAATAACTGCTACAGTTTACAATCATGGCTGACACATCTCACACGATCTGCTGTTCACTTGGTTTAAATGACCTCTTTTTGTCGTTTGCTATAACAACTATAATTTTATGTTAGCCGGAATAAATATTTTGTATTTGGATCCTCACACAGATCTCTGTTCTTCTATCTATCTCCAAACCAAACCAAAATATTTTACTTTTAGTGTTATTTTACACAGAAATTCATTTTACTAGTTCAGCTACTCTACCATCAGCTTTCGTGCCAATAATAAACAATTACAGTAACAGCAGTAATAAAAAAAAAAATTTAATACACTAAATTAACACTATGGTGTGTATACATCAGGTACAACCTATCAATGTCTTTGAATAAAGATTTATATATAAACATATCCCCAAAGACACTGACAGGATAAACAAAGGTATGTTCTAGAAAATACCAGGAACTATAAATATGGTCACAATTTTACATTTTCATGCATGATTTCTAAGATGTATGTAATTTATTCTAATGTAAGAAATTCTTGATGTAGTTCTTAAACCATGAATAATAATAATAATAATAATAATAATGATGATGATGATGATTATGATTTCAAATTTGGGCACAAGGCCAGTAATTCTGTGGGATAAGTAGGTCAATTATATCAACCCCATAATAATAATAATAGTAATTATAATAATTCTTTTTACTATAGGTACAAGGCCTGGAATTTTGGTCAAGAGGGTTAGTCAATTATTTTGACCCCAAGGCCCCACCAGTGCTTATTTTATCGATCCTGAAAGGATGAAAGGCAAATTTGGCCTTGGCAGAATTTAAACTCAGAACCTAAAGATGGGTAAAATGCTACTAAGCATTTTGTCTGGTGTGTTAACCATTCTGCAAGCTCACCACCTTTATAATAATAATGATACTAATTTAGCTACCAATTCGAAGGTGGGGGTGGATTAGTCGATGCCACTGACTTCAGTGCTTGATTGGTACTTTATTTTATTGACCCCCCAGAGAAATGAAAGGCGAAGCTGAACCTGGCAGGAACTGAACTCAGAACATGGAAAAAAGAAAAAAAAAAATTTCCAACTATTCAAAGAATATGTATCCATTAAGTGTTGCAGTCATTGTTACAATTATTGTTATTCTATGAACAGGTTCAATTGATAGATAGATAGAGAGAGAGAGAGAGAGAGGGAGAGAGAGAGAGAGAGAGAGTATTATGAATAACAAATAACCTAAAACAGGCCAAGAAAATAAACCTGTGGCAAGCTGGCAGAAACGTTAGTATGCTGGTACTTCTGCTGTGACGTTCTGAGTTCAAATTTCGCCGAGGTCGACTTTTGCCTTTCATCCTTTTGGGGTCAATAAATTAAGTACCAGTTACACACAGGAGTTGATGTAGTCGACTTAATCCCTTTGTCTGTCCTTGTTTGTCCCCTTGTGGGCAATAAAGAAATAAGAAAATAAACCTGCTCCTACAGAAATAGCAACAATTGGTATCTCATACTCTCTTCACATGGAAAAATGACACGAGTGATTAACTCCGGTTCCTGTAGCATTTAGCAGATGAGGTACAAATCTCCCCTTGGCTAGTAAGACTAGCATATCACAGATGACTTTCTTTATCTCAAAGCAAGGTAATGTAGAACAAAATATCTTGTCTCAGAGACTCAACAAAAGCAGTCCCAGTAAAAGATGAACTGGCAATTCAAAAGACATTATCAGTTTGCTAGAGTATGCCTGAACCAGTGGAGAAGCTAAGCTCAATTAGTGACCTTGAAGTTAGTCTGACAGTAATCTGATTCTCTTAAGCCAGATCTGTGCAAGACACATTTGCAGTGAGCCAGTGCTCGTACACTTTGCAGGTTCTTTCCTACTGGCGAGATTCATGGTCAGTTTGACTTTCTGCTGTCACTTGATGATGAACTGTGAGGAACATGGGAAGAATATTTATTCAAAAATAAATACTTACAAAATATTTTAGTATTAGCAAATGTAACCAAGTGATGGAAAGAGGTAAATGCATGTGTGTGTATGTGTGTATGTGTACACACACACACACACACACACACAGAAAAAACGACGAGGGGAAAGAACCAAAATAGGTCTTCATTTCCTGATCCATAATTAAAAACTGAAATATTTATCATCATGAACATTTTTGCCAAAATGTTTTCTGTCAGTGCCATATTATACCTAAAAGCTGTAACTCTTTCTGCCTTGTGAATTATGAACTCCTAACTGGTCTTTGTTATGCAGCTAACCTTATTTTCCATTCTCTACAACCATATACCTTGTTTACATCCAACAGGAAAGGGAAGACATATTTCAATCATAGAGAATAAATAATGTCATTGATCACAGACATTTGGGGATGTTTTGGTGAAATACTTGTTCGTTTTTACTTCCATTATGTTCCTCAAAGAAACATGGCTAGGATAGCTTTTCAACACATATATTTACATATTTTTGGGAACAACATATTGAAGAAAAAAAAATCAATTACACAACTAAATGCCTTTTCTTCTGGTAACCACTCAAATTTAAAGCAGAAACACAATTTGTGTTCAAGCAGACAGTTCAGTGCTGAAGGGAACGACAAAATAAATTTAAAGATTGAAAACACACACACACACTTTGTATTCAATGTTAATACTTCCAAGGTATAAACAAGACAGATATTTATTCAATATATTCATTTCCCAACAACTAAAATAACAAGCTACAACATGAGCTGTATGTTATAGTTTGTCCTAGATTAAGACCAACTATTGCCCTAATCACAGCCAAACAATAGTGTCATTCCAACATCTTCACTGTCTGTCTTACAATACATTAAGACATAAGTGCGAAGTTTCAACAGATTAAAAATTAAATTTTCTTCCAAGCCAGACCCATAAAGTATATTAAACATAATCATATAGTGTTTCTTGCTTTCTTATGCTACTGATCCTTAAAGTAAACACCAGCAGTTTGCTTACTCATAAAAAGAGTAACAAAGCAAAATGCAAATTTTGAATATATTCAACTGAGTCCTGGGTTCATCCACACTGTTTGCGCAATGTTCATATGGCACCAACACTATGCGTTAGCCTTTTCCTCTGATTACCTAAACAAATGTTTATTTTCCTTACAAAAATAATTAATCTGGCCCTGGTTTTAGTTCACCAGTGTTCGCATATTATTTCTGATAATCAACTTTCAGATTGAATGACACACTAAATAAAATACTTTCATTAGATTCTGTGTAGATCTTTCCCTTAAATTCGGCCATGACCATCACTACTAAACTATTATAATTGATACAATCAACTGAAAAATGACAAGTTAGAACATCCTGTTTCCTATAAAAATGTGGTGAATATACATGCATGTGTGTGTTGCATGTTTACCTTGTACATGTTTGAGTATGTGTAACCATATACACACAGAGAAAGAGAGAGAAGTTCAGTTAATACAGGTGAGTTAAACAAGTTTAATGTATATAATTATGTGTGTGTGTGATTGGGGCAGCCACCATTTAACTGCAAAAGACTAAACAGGCATTTATAAAGTGAAAGGTAGAGGGATACAGGAGGGAAAAAAACATCATCATCATCATCAACATCAACTAAGCAGTACACACACACACACACACACACACACAGCAACATATAGTTGTAGACAAATGAGTAATAAGTGAAGTAAGTATGTGTTTTGTGTTTATGTACATATATATATATGTGTGTGTGTGTGTGTGTGTTTGTGTGCATGCGTATGCATATATATATGTTTATATTTTTCTGTAGATGTGTATGTGCCTGTATGTGTGTGCATAATTGAGTGTATTTTGAGTATATTTTGAGTATATAATTGAGTGTGTGTGTGTATTTGAAGAAATATAAAGTGAATGAAATGGAAAGTAATAATTTAGAATCTAGTTTAAAAATAATTATCATTATTATTAATTATCATTATCATTAATTTATAAAAGTGTGTTGGAACAGCAGGAATTGTAGAGTGAGAGACTTAAAGACATTACAATATCTAGTTCTAGGTTCAAATCCTGCTGAGATCAATTTCATTTCTCATCTTTTTAGGGATGATAAAAATAAGTACCTGCTATGTTCTGGGGTTCAAATCAACCAAGTGTAGCCTTCCACCTTTTGCCAAAATTCAAAACCTAATAATAATAATAGTAATAATAATTATTATCCTTTACTCTTCCTACCCTTTAGCGAGTTCCTCAGTGATCTCCAACTTGACTACTATGTGTTCTGGCTCCAAACCAGTCAAACTGACATTTTAGGGATATCACCATCATTTCATTATTTAGAAGGTCATGTCTCAACCATCCATTGTACACTCTGAACTAAGATAAAAAAAAAAAACCAATATGTAGTAAACGTAAAGTTCTTAATTATAATTGACTAAATCATTAATCCTTTCGTTACTGTATTTATTTTGAGATGCTTTATGTTACTTTCAATTAATTCTAAATATAACAAAGAATTTAGTAAAATAACTTCGTTATCATTCAGCTAGTATTAGGAATATAAATTGTGACTGAGGTTTGGAGGAAGATTTTAATTCAAAACTTATGAAAACAAGACATTTGTACTCAGAGCCAGAACTGGTTTTGGCCGAGTTGGTAACAAAAGGGTTAAAGTTGTAGTTGTGCTTTAGATAGTATCTTGTGTACACAAATACACATCCACACAGAGTCATGCAGAATCATTTATCTATATTTTTTCATTAATCGTCTCACAATTTAAATTAATGATAATTACGCTAATAAAAAATTAAACTTTTTACTGATTAATGTTTTTTTCCAGAATTAAACATCTGTGTGTATGTGTGTGTGTGTGCGTGTGTGTGTGTCCCCTTCAAGAAGAGATATCCACATGAGTACAACTGAGAGAGAGAGAGAGAGAGAGAGAGAAAGAGAGAGAGAGAGAGAGAGAGAGAGAGAGCCAATGTTGCAGACATGGAGAGAGACTCAGCCCAAGATGGGCTCAGGGTGTTAAATAGTGGGTGATTTTGTTAACCCCGAAGGGTGAAAAGTGAAGTGAACCCTTACAGAATTCGAACAAGAACATTAGAAACAGCAAGTGAAGGAAAGTGATCAATATAAATGTGGCGAGTGATTTTTTAGAGCAGAGAGCAACAAATTGGATAGGCAAATCAAATGCCACACACACACACACACACACACATATATATAAGCATGTGTGTATATCATTATCATATGTTTAAAGAATACACTGCATACATACACACACACACACACATATATGCATACATACATACACACACATATATGCATACATACATACACACACACCTTATATAGAGGGTAGATTGGGACAATACTGCTATTGGAAGACAGTGGCCTAAAGAAAAATAAGCTGTTTAATTAGTCTTCTAATTAGTGTTGTCTACAAACATATTATCCACTTCTAATTATTATTGTAGCTGTTTCTATTATTATTTGTATCATAAAACCATACAATAAGTTGCTATACACATACACACACACACATAACAATATATGTGCATACACAGATGTTTCTATATACTTATGTATGTATGTATGGATACACTAACACATACAAATTCATGTATATGCATATGTGCATATATATATATATATATATATATATATATGTGTGTGTGTGTGTGTAGAGTGTTAGGTGTGATGTACAGAAGTAAATATATATATA